>NC_071279.1:12965077-13092577 GCF_023375685.1 Ictalurus furcatus
AGTAGCTTTAAATTGACTGTGTTTAAGTGTGCATGATGTGCATGGAAGGGTTAAATGCATGTACAATTAAACATGTGATTGGAAAGTCTAAGCTAGTTGATCAGGTGTGGGGTAATGTTAGCGCTGTGGTTTTAGCACACTAAGTCTTTGTAAATTCTGTGTTCACACACAGAGAGAGAGAGCGAGAGAGAGAGCGAGAAAGAGATAGAGAGACTTTGGCACACCTGAGGGTGGGGCAGGTTTTGGGTTTCTAAAGAGAACGTGAGCATTGTTCACAAAAGAGCTTAAGTTTTTTACTTAATCCCATTTCCCATGGGAAACCACTTAGCAGGAGCTGTCACTCACAGCAGAGAATACACATACACATCAAGTTTCAAGTTGTAGAAAACTACTTTGGGGAAAAGGCATGTGTGAAATATTACTAGAATACATTCGTCTGAACAACTGACTTGAGCAATATCTAATCCTCCTCAGGTAAGTGGGTTACCCACGCCCGATCTGATCTGGCAGCTGAATGGCCACACCATCCGTCCAGATTCCTCCCATAAAATGCTGGTGAGAGAGAATGGAGTCCATTCGCTGGTAATCGAGCCTGTCACTAGCAGAGATGCTGGAGTTTATACATGCATTGCCAGCAACAGGGCCGGAGAGAACTCCTTCAACCTGGAGCTGATTGTAGCTGGTACTTTCTTGTTTCCCCCTCTTCCTTCACGCTTCATTGATAATGAACAAGAACAGATGTGAAGACTTTATACACAACAAACCATTTGTCATCTTTTCCGTGCTAAAATGGTTCATGAATACAGATTTTCATGTTCTCTGTTCTAGCTAAAGAGATGCACAAAGCTCCTTCCTTCATTGACAAGCTCCAGAACACAAGTGTTGCCGAGGGTTACCCTGTGCGCATGGAATGCCGTGTGTCCGGAGTCCCGTTCCCGCAGATTTTCTGGAAGAAAGAGAACGAGTCCATCACTCACAACACAGACAGAATCAGGTATTTTACAGTCTTCATACAGCCTCGATTGACTGAACTAAATCAGTTTCACCAATCACAGTGCATGACTTGAACTGTACTGACAGAACTATTGACGCTATTAACAAATATGCTGTATAAGTATTCTCTCTCTCTCTCTCTCTCTCTCTCGCTCTCTCTCTCTCTCTCTCTCTCTCTATATATATATATATATATATATTAGTTCGTTCATTCGTTCATCAAAGTCAATGAGGTCCACACAGTATCATCAGTTTACTATACATACCTGAAGAACATACAATGAAGCGAATTAAGTATTCAGGCACTTTTTTGTTATTTAATATACTTCGAGTGCATATATACACACTATTTCTTTTGGCTTTGTACTTATAAATATGAACAAAAGGTATGTATTCATAAGCATAAAAAATAGTATTCAGACACCACAAATGACCAACATTAGCACTTTGTTGCAAAGCCGTTGTTGGCAATTACAGTTTCGAGACGTTTATGATGAGAAGTAATTAAATTTTTGCAGCATTGTGGTGCAATTCCGGCCCACTCCTCTTGGCAAATCATCTTCAATTCCCCAACATTACAAAAGGTCCATTTGACAGACTCACAAATTCCAAAATCGTCCGTAAACGTTCAATGAGATTGTCTGTATGCATGGGATCGTTGTCTTGTTGAAGCACCCAGCTTCTTCCCAGATTCAGTTTCTTGGCCAATGAGATTAAATTCTCCTCTAATATGTCCCAGTACATCGCTCCATTCATCTTTCCTTCCATGACATGTAATGCCCCAGTCCCACTTACAGAAAAGCAGCCCAGTACCATCATGCTCCCACCACCGTGCTTCATTGTGGGTCTGATGTTCTTGGGATCATACGCACAACCCTTCTTTCTCCAAATATGATGTGCTAAATTATTGCCGAAGAGTTCTTTTTTGTTTCGTCTGACCAGAGTATATTGTTACAAAAGAGCTCTGATTCGTCTACATGCTTTTAGACACGTACCTCTGTGCTTTTTTTTTTTTAGCAGAGGAGTTTTGTATGAGGTGGAGGAACGGAGATGTTTAAGGTCTATGCTGTGGCTCTGTACCTTTTTTCCATTCGAGTTTCCTGAGAACTTTAGGAAAATTTGCACAAGAACATATATATGTATATGTAACTATTTTATATATATTTAATATTAATATATTGTGTAAATATTTTATTTATAACTATTATATATTTATATATAATATATATAAAACTATTTTTTAATATATATTATATAATTAATTATCCTTCCCCCCCATGTCAACTTATTGATCATTTGTTTATGAATACATAGTAATGTCTTCAATGTATGTAGTCCTATATTTATTTCACTTAAAGCAGCATTCCAGACAGACATAAGTTATATTCATCTGTCATATG
Source organism: Ictalurus furcatus (assembly GCF_023375685.1). NCBI lineage: Eukaryota > Metazoa > Chordata > Actinopteri > Siluriformes > Ictaluridae > Ictalurus > Ictalurus furcatus. The sequence continues at coordinate 12,967,471 of NC_071279.1, forward strand.
ATCTCTGGAATGCTGCTTTAGGATTTGTGAAGCACTTGAGTCTAAAGGACCAAACCAGATAACAGCATAGGTTTCATTTACCAAGCTATTAGAGACATCTTGCTTCAGGAAGTCTCCCTATGGAATTTGTCTCTCTCTGGAGGTATGTTTCATTCGCAAAGCAGGCCAAGCCGTAGCACACCGGCAGCTCCATAAATGGCAACTCTGAGCAGCCAGAGTTGACAAGCTTTCTAAAATGTTACAACGTGTATACACAAACAGAGACAGGCAAGGCCTTGTAAAGTGGAACATACACACAGTACAGTACAAGGCCCTCCACAAATAGCGTCTCCACCACCTCAGAGAGAAGTCTGAGATTTACAGCTTCTATGCCGAGCTAGGCTTTCTTTAAAACAGCAGAAAATCATTAGTCTTAACTGTAGGGAGGGTTTTATTTATTCATTTATTTATTTTTACTTGTTCAACCACACCAGGAAATGGTAAAAGTGCTGTTTTTGGTGTGAAGGGCACAAGTGTGTGTATGTACACACTGAGATTGGCTTGTAACATTTTGAGGGGGGAAAAAACACTTTGGCATTTAAAAATCCTTGACTAACACTGCTGTGTTATGTGCTCCACTTCCCAGCATGCACCAGGACAACTTTGGCTATCTGTGCATGATTATTCAGCCAGCATTGAAGGAGGATGCAGGCTGGTACACGGTATCCGCCAAGAACGAAGCGGGCATTGTCTCTACCACAGCACGACTCGATGTTCACTGTAAATATTACACACACACACACACACATGCAGATCATACACGGACATCTTAAGCTTAATGCTCATTTGGTAGTCATGAATGTACACCTGTCATGATACATTTCACTCAGACGCAGGAATTTAGACCGAGAGCCAAAGTCGGGTGATGTACTGTATGTGGAAGTGATGTGCGTGCGTGCATAGACGCAGCCAATCCAAGCTAACTCCCTTTCCAGCACTGGTGTTTAGTAAGGCTTTACTCCAGAAACTGCTTTGTTTGCCATCAACCACATTTGAAAACAATTGTAATCTCGACTTAAACAGCTCCGTTACATGTGACACATAACAGTTGTATAACGCTTTCTTGACTTAATGAACTCGTGAGTGTCGTGTACAGAGGATAGTCTCGGGTCTTTATAATAGTAACCGTATAGTAAATGTTAAAGCATGCTGGAAAGGCGTAGTTCTAAATAAAGTGGAATAATCCAAGCAATAAAATTTATATTGTGTGCGTAATAAGTGCTAAAAATTTTCCCTCACATGTAAAACTTTTTTCTGGGGTGTAGTAAGCATAATGCGTCACACTGTGTTTGGAGCATCTCCTTTTTTTAATGCTAAGCTGAGAATTAAAAGGTTACCACCAGTGTTGGGTAAGTTACCAAAAAAAAAAAAAGTAATCCATTACAGATTACTAATTACTACTTTAAAATTGTAATCTGATTACATTACTGATTACTGCATGTAAAAAGTAATCCGATTACTAATTACTTTACTTTCAAAAACATATCAAACCTGCAAAAATACACTACAAAGTGAAACTCTGAGATCTTTCAGTAAGTTTTGAGCACATCAACATATGACATGATCAGAAAAGGTTGGATTTATCGTGACACTTGCCTCGGGTGTTGTCACTGTTTGTAGGACTACCAGACCGATTAAAATATAGAACTTCTCTAACTAGGCTAGATTGGTGTCGTTAGCCAAGGGGAGGCAGAGCTAAGCTATCATTGTATGGGTTTAGCTGCTACAGCGCCATGCTGAGTACATTATCTTTCCTTATGCTCTGCTCATATCATGTTCACATAAACTGGAACGCATATAGACATTTACACGCCTTGTTTTCCTGCTCAGCATCAGAGGATGTTACTGTTTCCGTTTCAACCCCTTTACTGGTTTAAACAACAAAACTAATCGGCATTTATCCATTTTTCCTCACACTGACCGTGAGCTAGCGTTTGGCAGAAGTGAGAGCTGTCAGCCAATAAGACACGAGTATTTCCATGTATTTTCATGTAAACCCTGTCAGATTGGTCATCTATGCGAGCCCAAAGTAATTAGAATACAGTAACAAAGTAACGTGTTATACCCAACTCTGGTTATTACATGCTTATGAGCTCAAGGGAGAAGTTGGGCCTAGATCTTAAGCAAGATCATGTTTTTTTAAAAAAAGAATTTTTAAAAAATTTATTACTAGCTTTTTCATGTCGAATTTACCTTTCTCTACCAGGAAGGCAGATTCCTTGAACATTTGTAGCATATCAGATACATAACTTACTAAAGAAATTTCATTCTCTTTGTCTCATAGATCAATATCAGCAGACACACACCCCAAAGCCCAAGAAGGTGCGGCCTTCGACCAGCCGCTACGCCGCACTGACCGAGCGCGGTCTGGACGTGAAGGCAGCTTTCTTCCCAGACTCCAGCCCCTTTCCCCCTGGAACCCTGGTGGAGAGTGATGATCTGTAGATGCTTACATAGGCCTGACACTATAAACCCTGACTCTATGACCCTGGTGCCACTGTCCCAGAAACAGACACCATCACGGCCATACCAGGGGAACCTTATCCTGTCGACTGTTCTCAGCTGTTTGAAGCTGAGCCGAAGAAAAATGTAAAAAGAAAAAAAAAAATTCATGTTTTTCACAGAGAGATTCCAGTTCACTACAAATTTGGAAGAATTGATTTTGGTCCATGTGAGAAGATGGAAAGTAAGGAAGTGTGATAGGCACTGAAGTGAGGTCATATCAAGTTTCTTTCAGACTGCACGCACACACACACACACACACGCACACAAATTCACATGAAGCTTATTTGAGGGAGGGAGGTGCTATACCAATGATCACCTTTTCTGCCATAACTACATAGTGCCTGAGTGATGATTAACCAATTCGTTTGAAATAAAGACGTAGCATCTGGTTCTGCATGTGTTGGTATGGTGCCAGTGTGTAGTACATAATAGTCAGTGCCTTAGTCTCTATTTGAGTTGCTGGAGATGGGTTTATTTTGTAGCAGAAAGACTTCTGGGTAATGGGATGGTGTTTCTAGAGAACTCTGAGCACATTCAGAGTCTAATAGTTAGGTTTCTATTAGTGGCGTTCCCTATTTGTAGCGATCTTCTTTGTATGTGAACCACAGCAGTCTGGGTGTAGATCGCATTACCACAGATATCCACCAAGTCTGGACGCCATAGATCTTGCACAAGGCCGGGCCTTATTATTATTACTATTATTGTTGTCTTTCTCTATCTTGTGTTTGGGCATAGGGAAGTTGCTACAGGTGCTGAACTGGGTTATAAGGTTTAATGATTTTCAGAATGACATCCTTGCGCTGTTTTTTCGTAGACAAGAGTGACAGGCAGGTGGAGGTATCCTAGGAGCGAGGGCAGTTTGGTGCAGGAATACTAGCTGAGGAGAACGGGACGTGAATTGGCTGTGGAGAGATTACACTGTCACTTTAAATGGAGAGTGAATGTGCAGTCAGGAAATAATAAAAAAAAATGAAAAAAAAAAGAACATTTACATTATAGAAATTAGTGACACCGGTGATACTGATGCAGTGGATATTATAACGCTAAAGATATTTTCCGCTCATACAAACACACATGCGCAAGTTATAGCAGCGGCAGAAGCGTATTCACCACTTACACACGACTGTGTTCTTTTTCATATGAGGAAGAGGGAAAACCGTGAAGTGGAGTATTTATAGCCAGATGCAGACATTAAATTATATTAGTTATTTTCTCATGGCTTTATGCCCAGTCTTTATTTATCTATATATTTACCACCATTTGAATTATTTACATTTATCTTTTTTTCCTTCGTATTAATATAAATAAATATATATATATATATACACACACATATTCAACTCTGGTACTTGTATTACGTTACAACATCTTAGTCAACTAGAGTCAAGGGTAGCTGGATTGCACAAACGTAAAGCTTGCAAAGATATAGCTAGACATATGACTTTTTCATATGTACTCACTCAACTCCTTTCAAGTTCTTTTTTTTTTCTTGTTTTTTTTTGTTCCTTTTCTTTTGATCTTCTTTCTGTCTCAACACAATACATACATAAGGACTGATGAAAGATTTTATTGTTTTAGTTCCAAGCTGACATGCCTGTATATGAAATGATGTTCTGACTGTTTTGGTTTATGAACAATATAAATAAATAAATAAATAAATCTCTGGAAATACTAGGCCTGTGGTAAATGTGCCTTTTTTTTTTTTTTTTTTGTTAAGTAAGGAATAAAACACTCAGACTTGTGCTGTTATTGGAAAATAATCAACTCCAGGGTAGCAACAGTAATTCTGCTTCGCGTTGTTGATTATTGTTGTTGATTGTTGATTATTTTCCTGTAACAACACACCCTGACATGTTTTATTCCTCTTATACTACAGCTCTTTGCCATAATTTGCAGTTTTCTTATTTATTAATGAATGACGGCTTGTAATTTTGAACTGTTTAACTGAGACGAGAAATCCTGTAATCACGTACACTCACTGTCCACTTTATTAGGAACACTTGTACATTTATGCAGTTCTCTAATCAGCCAATCACGTGGCAGCAGCACAATGCAAAACATCATGCAGATACAGGCCAAGAGCTTCAGTTAATGTTCACATCAAACATCAGAATGGGGAGAAAAGTGTGATCTCTGTGACTTTTAACTGTGGGATGGATGTTGGTGCCAGGTGAGCTGGTTTGAGTATTTCAGAAACTGGGAATTTCCACTCGCACAACAGTCTCTAGAGTTTATACAGAATGGTGCGAAAAACATCCTGTGAGCAGAGGGTCTGCAGACTGAAACACCTTCTTGTTGTTTGAGAGAGATCAGAGGAGAAAGACCAGACTGGTCTGAGCTGACAGGAAGTCTATAGTAACTCAGTCACTCGTTACAACCGTGATGAGCAGAAATGCATTTCAGAACTCACAACACATCAAGCCTTGAGGTGGATGAGCTACAACAGCAGGAGACCACATCAGGTTTCACTTCAAGGAGCCAAGAACATGAATCTGAAACTATCATGGGCACAGACTCACCCAAACTGGACTGAGTGATGACTGGAAAAAGACCAGGGGATTTTTTTCTCTCTGTCTAGTTTCGATGAGCCTGTCAAAATCTACTACATGTTTATTTTTCCATATGAACAGGACGTTCTGACTTTGGTTTCAGGTGACACGGGTAAACATTATGCAGGAAGGAAGAAGATCTACAGAGTTTTTGTTGTTATATTCCACGTTGATGCCTATCATGAACACAACCTATTGCAGCACTTTAGTTAGGCCATTTTAAAGTGTATCCGGATGAATCGTTACGCTCTCCATGCTTCCTTGGCTCGTTTTGTTTCATTATATTTATGTAAAAATGAGCATTGGCTGATTTCAGGCTCATCTTATAAGACCTGATATGTCTATGTTGGCGTGTATGCTATCACAATGACTGCAAGCAGAGTAGAGATGACATCATTCTGCGATTCAGATCCTCCACACACTGACCTCTGACCTCATCCTTCGACACAATGAGTGTACAGCCACAAAACGACCTCCCCCCAACCCCGAAAATCACTCAATGAGCTAAAAATAAACCGCAGCCCCACTCTTAATCCAACTCAGCTGTGTGCCTGTGATGAGGGGGTGAGCAGAATTTCTCTCATGGGAAGGGAGGATAAAACATAAGAGTTATTATTACACCGCAAGCAACTATGTTCTAGTTCTTTTTTTTCTACCTCTGTTTTATCTCTGTGGCTTCACAGTGTTCTGAAGACTTTAATTTAGCGTACGTCAAGGGAATCATTTCCAAGCTCTGTGCTGAATACCGTAAAATAAGTTAAAGAATATATGTAATATATTACAGCACATGAATGATTCAATTATTACACTGAGTGTATAGGTTTCACAGATGGTTTCGATGCTACACTATATGACCAAAAGTATGTGCACACCCGACCAGCACACCCATGGTGTGACAGAAAGTTAGAAGAACACAATTGTATTGAATGTCTTTATATGCTCTAACATTACAATTTCTCTTCACTGGAACTAAGAGGCCCAAACCTGTTCCAGCATGACGATGCCCCGTGCACAAAGCGAGCTCCATGAAGACATGGTGTGTTAAGGTTGGAGTGGAAGAACTCGAGTGTCCTGCACAGAGTCCTGACCTCAACCCCACTGAACACCTTTGGGATGAACTGGAACACCGACTGCACCCCAGACCTCCTCACACAACATCATTATATGATCTCACTTATGCTCTTGTATCTGAATGAACAAAAAAAATCTAGCGGAAAGCTTTTCCAGAAGAGTGGAAGCTGTTATAGCAGGAAAGATGAGACCAGCTCCATATTAATAGCCATAGTTTTGGAATTGGATGTTCTACAAGAACATATGGGTGTGATGGTCAGGTTTCCACAAACTTTTGGCAGTACAGTGTACACTGCAGTGAAAAATGAAGGTGTATTATGACTGAAAGTGATTGATAAGGTTTATTTTGTGAGGGAGTCAGAGACATGGAGCATGCACAATCTCTCTAAGTCAAGGGTGTCCAATCTTATCCTTAAAGCTCCAGTCAGAGGTGACTACAGTTTTTCATTTCAACCAAGCACCAGTCTCCTGCTTGGTTGGAAATGAAAACCTTGAGCCACACTCATGCTTTTCAGATATGTTTGCTCTAAAATGACCGATAACTGACTTTATAAGACACTACACAGGAAATATTTCTGAAAGAAATTCCAGACCTCTCGGTTGTTAACGCCTGTAGCCCGAAGGCTGACGACAGATTTCGCTGGATGCTGCAGTGTTGGTAGTGAATGTACCGTGGTTAGCACATGTTTTTAAACATACATTTAAATCATGTGGGGAGATACAGTTGACTGAACATATGTAATTTATCTATTTTCAGCATAACCACAAAGCAGAAACAGACTGAATCATTGAAATGCTATGGACAATTGTGATCGATATTGACAAAGACTTTCCTGGAGGGCAGACAGTAATTTGAATTCCAACTATGTGACTAATTAAGTTCTTCATATCCTCCCTTTGTATGAACGCAATTCTGAAAGGCTTCCTTGCTAGAAAGATGTGCCATACAGCTAGTCCCATCAACAGAGGCTTACAGGCAGGACTAAACGGAATCAGGAATCACATGGTCAGTTGTAGTCCTCCATCCACCAATAGGACATGTCCTGTGATGTAGGGAGACTCCAAGAGGAATAGAACAGCGTGTGCCACTTCCTGCGGATCACCAAAGCGACCCAGTGGAATCCTCTTTCTATGCTCTTCTTCCTTCAGCCCTGCTGTCATGTCGGTCCGAATGAGTCCTGACAGGAGTAACAGAGACAAAAAGGGCTAGAACAAGCTATAATAATGAAACACAGTGTATCAGTGTGGTACAGGCTTCATTATTACCTTTTCTCTGTGCACTATTAAACCAAACACTGGTATTAGTTTAGGAAACAGTCCCTAAAGAGGAAAAGAGATGAATCAAGTCTACCTGGAGCTACCAAGTTGACTCGAATGTTTCGAGAAGCGACCTCTTTAGCCAGAGAGCGTGTGAAGCCCTCAAGGCCGGCTTTACTGGCGCTGTACACACTCTGACCAGCGTTTCCCTTCACACCCACTACTGAGCCTGTGGGAATGTTCCAATAACATTCAGAAATTGTTAGTAACACACACACACACACACACACACACACACACACACACACACACGCAGAGGAAATTATCCTAGGTACATTTTAATAAGTATTTCTCAAGGACTATACCATCTGATCTAAGGAAAAGACACCAAGTTTCAAATGCTCATTTGTTATCAGTAACAAACAAGGGTTAAAAGCTTAAAAGTGGTTAATAATGATGCTTTAATGCCACCTAGTGGCAATGACATGAATTACACAAAGTTCAAATTCAAGTGGTGTTATTGTCATTTCAACCATATACAGCTGGTACAGTGCACAGTGAACTGAAACAACGTTCCTCCAGGACCATGGTGCTACATAAAACAACACACTAACTACATGAGACGACACAGAACTAAATAAGATCTACACATTTTTACATAAAGTACATGTGCAACGTGTGCTAACAACACAGGACAGTTCAGTAACTATTAAAACAGGACAATAGGCACAGTAAGCGACAGTGTAGTACCGACTAGTACACAGTTCTAGTGTGGAAGTGTCTGATATAACAGCTAGTGCAGAAGACAGGTGCCAAAGAGTAACAATATAATATAAAAATGGTATAAATGTAAACATAACATGCTATGACTTAGTATTCAGCAGATTCGCTTATACCAAATATGGACATAGCAGTTATTGTGGTAGCAGCCAGGTAAAGTGTAAAGTGTATAATAGTGACAAGAAATTAAATCCTATATTTTTTATAAGTACAGTAGCAGCAAAAATGCAACAGAGTCAATTCAGGAATGTGCAAATATTGCAATGGAAGTGGGATGGTGCTTCAATTTAGAGAGTGTGTGTGCGTGCGCGTGTGTGCATGTGTGTGGCAGTCCAGTCTCTGAGTACTGAAGAGTCTGATGGCTTGGCGGAAGAAGCTGTTACACAGTCTGGCCGTGAGAGCCTGAATGCTTCGGTACCTTTTTCCAGACGGCAGGAGGGTGAAGAGTGTGTGTGAGGGGTGTGTGGGGTCGTCAACAATGCTGGTGGCTTTGCAGATGCAGCGTGTGGTGTAAATGTCTGTGATGGAGGGAAGAGAGACCCCGGTGATCTTCTCAGCTGTCCTCACTATCCGCTGCACGGTCTTGCGATCCAATGAGGTGCAATTTCCGAACCAGACAGTGATGCAGCTGCTAAGGATGCTCTCAATAGTTCCTCTGTAGAATGTGGTGAGGATGAGGGGTGGGAGATGGGCTTTCTTCAGCCTTCGCAAAAAGTGGAGATGCTGCTGGGATTTCTTGGTTATGGAGCTGGTGTTCAGAGACCAGGTGAGGTTCTTCATCAGGTGAACACCAAGGGATTTTGTGCTCTTGACGATCTCCGCGGAGGAGCCGTCGATGTTCAGCGGAGAGTGGTCGCTCCATGCTCTACTAAAGTCAACAACCATCTCTTTTGTTTTGTCCACATTCAGAGACAGGTTGTTGGCTCTGCACCAGTGCATTAATCACTGCACCTCCTCTCTGTATGCTGACTCATCATTCTTGCTGATGAGACCCACCACGGTCGTGTCATCGGCGAACTTGATGTGATTGGAGCCGTGCCTTACTGCACAGATGTAAGTCAGCAGAATGAACAGCAGTGGACTGAGCACACAACCCTGAGAGGCCCCGTGCTCAGTGTGATGGTGCTGGAGATGCTGTTCCCGATCAGGACTGATTGAGTTCTCCCAGTCAGGAAGTCCAGGATCCAGTTGCAGATGGAGGTGTTCAGGCCCAGTAGGTTCAGCTTTCCAATCAGGTACTGAGGAATGATTGTGTTGAATGCTGAACTGAAGTATATGAACAGCATTCGAACATAGGTGTCCTTCTTGTCCAGGTGGGTGAGGGTCAGATGTAGAGTGGTGGCGATGGCATCATCTGTTGTACGATACACGAACTGCAGCGGGTCCTGAGGGGGCAGCAGGGTCATGATGTGCCTCATGACGAGCCTCTCGAAGCACTTCATGATGATGGGTGTGAGTGAGTCATTGAGGCAGGACACTGAAGACTTCTTCAGCAAGAGGACAACGGTGGTACCCTTGAAGCACATTGGAACGATGGCTCTGCTCAAGGAGCTGTTGAAGATGTCAGTGAAAACATCTGCTAGCTGGTCTGCACATCTTCTGTGCACTCTGCCAGGAACAGCCTTCCGTGAGTTTTCCTCACATCAGCTGCGGTTAGACACAGCACCTGGTCGTTGGGAGGAGGGGTGATCTTCCTCGCTGCCATTCTGTATGCTGGGATTAGCACAACAGAGATGTGGTCTAAGTAGCCAAGGTGGGGGCGGGGCTGTGGTGTAAGTAGCCACGGTGAGGGAGGGGTTGTGGTGTGAGTAGCTGAGGTGGGGGCGGGGCTCAACCCGGTACGCGCCGGAGATGTTTGTGTAAACAAGTTCCAGTGTGTTCCCCTCTTGATGCAAAGTCCAGATGTTGGTGAAATTTAGGGAGCACTGTTTCGAGATTCGCATGGTTGAAATCTCCGTCGATGATTAACAGTCCATCAGGGTGTGTGTTCTGCAGTTTGCTAATAACCCTATACAGTTCACAGAGCGCCTCCTTAACATTAGCGCTGGGGGGAATGTACACTCCGGTTATCAGAACAGTGGTGAATTCCCGCGGTAAATAAAATGGTCTGCATCTAACAGTCACAAACTCCACCAGCGATGAGCAGTAACTAGAAACTACTGTAGCACCGAGTTCTTGCACCTTTGAGTGTTGATGTAAACACACAAGCCACCACTGCCTTACCGCACAGACCCTTTGTGATTGTGTTCTTTGCCTTATGACTTATGTTCTTGGAGCTCAGTACTGAATAATGATGGGAATTCCGTCTCTTTTCAGTGAGTCAATCTTTCAGCTCCCACATGACTCATTGACATTTCATCAAAACTGGACAAAGTTTGTGATATTGCAGATAAGCACTTCAGCGGAAATGTCAGAGGGAAACTGCGCATAGGCACACACCAAAGCAAACACGAGGTCCCTAAATGCTACAAAATGAAATCATGCTACAGGAAATAGGATGTGTTTAATCTTTTTCTATACACCAAAACCATCTATGAGAACCCAAACAATGGGCCATCAAACGCATTAGTGGCAATTCACAGGAACAGAATGACCCATACAGAATAAACCTTATCCTCAACCACATACAATCCTCCTCCACTTGATCGCTGGCTATTGCCAAAGCAGTGATGTACCTTCATATGAACATGATTTATAAACTGTGTTCAGATTACAGTGTTGATTCTGTTCAGCGTGATCATCTGACAGCACTTAAACATTAATATTTATATTAACTGGTAGCCCAGACTGTTGCAAGAGAGCCCTTATTTTTTTTTTATTTTTTTTTTTTAAACAAAAGAGCACTGACAGAGTGAAAATAGATCAAGTAATTAAAAAATAAATGATCCCGCTTGTACTGAAGAAGACACCTTTCTTTCTTTGAAGAAGAAGAAGAAGAACAAGAAGAAGAAGAAGCAGCCGACTACTGGTCCATTGTGGTGGTGTGCTTCTAAAACGAAATTTTTTTATTTTTTGTTGCCATTTTGCACTCGGCGAGTATGAATGAACAGACTGAAAGCCTACTTTAATTTATTCTCATTTTCATTTCGCTTTTACTTTATAAAGCCAGGATAATTCTGCTGCGATGTTCTCTTATTAGGATTTGCAACATAACACAAAAGGAACTTTCCTTGAACTTGCATTTTTAAGACTAAAGTACAGTTAAGTCTTTTGAAAAGGCTACAATTTTAATCCTTACACATGATTAATTATTCTACTTTATTATTATTATTATTATTATTATTATTATCATCATTATTATTATTATTATTATTATAATGAATTACACTTTTATGTGTAGCACTGAGCTCAGGATCACTGCACTACTTTTTGTTGTGGTTGTAATCATTGCAGAGAGGAGCTTTAATTCAGTATATTTCCCTGAATATGTGAATAAGAATACATGCATGAACATAGTCTAAAAATCAGGTTATCAGATATCAGTTTATAGCTCACCTATGTTGACAATAGCACCTCCATTACTGAGCATGCTCCGTAACACTGCCCTACAGGTAAGCATTGAACCAAGCAGGTTGGTGTGAAGAACAGAAACCATGTCCTCAGATTTACACCTCATTAATAACGCATCTCTGAAACATAAAGACAGAGAATCAGGTTAGTAATCACAAGCGATTAGGCAAGTCCTTATTTGTGACTGTATTCCTGTTCACAATTTAAAATAGCTTTAGATCCGTTGCACATCATAAATCCTGTGCCACTGCGCCGAATGTACCTGTCTGTAAAGCGTATGGTGCACTTACTGTATAGTCAAAAACAACACACATGTTTGTGTCCTCTCTCACCTGTTAATGCCTGCTGCATTGACTAGGTATCCCACAGCACCGCAGGTTTTAGCGATGGTATCGAACGCTCTCTGTACCTCTTGCTCTTTGGAAATGTCACAACCGAGACCCACATGTTCAGCTGCAAAGTAAAAGGAAAAATCATCCCTTTTTTTAAATTTGGAAAGCTGCATGCAGAGATCTCGAAATACTCCTTAGGGTTAAAGTGACCCACCTCCAGAAAGTGTGTCCGCAGTGGCCTGTGCTACTTCCTGGTTCCGGGAGATCACCACAACTCGATGCCCCCTTTGTGCCAACAGCTGGGCTACTGCTCGCCCAATACCACGGGAGCCGCCAAACACCACACCTAATCTAGACATCAGCTGTCTATATGAGAGGAAAAAAGACCACATTAAGATCCAATTTTATTATCAGTGACACCCCAGTTTTAATATAAGAACCTTGTTTTATAAAGAAAGTAGTGGAAGATGAAAAGGCAAACCCAAAAAAGCAGGTCCTTCAGGTGTTGACAAGAATTAAAATATAGTTAGAAAACAAACCATTCTTGTTTAAATTGGATTTTAAAAAAGAAAGAATTTTCCTATATATATTTTAACAGCCAATATTAAGCTAAGTCTTTCTAGTTTTCTGTAAAAAAATAAACATCAGCCAACAGTCACCCATTTTATTTCATGTCAAATAATTGATGCAAAGGAACCAGGTATGTGCTACAAAGATTGAACTATTAACATGTTGACGTTGAATGCTGGCACGATGTGTGTCTTACACAGCAGTCAAGAAGACAGTGTGTACTGTCTGTTGTTTTGTTGCAGTACAATAACAGCTGACACCCTAGAAATAAGCCTTGCGACCCAGAGAACTCAGACATCTCTGCGACATTCATCACTCCTTTGAAATGTATGCAAACACGTCTAGCTCATGGTGATTTCAATCGTTGTAGTAATATAGGGATTTTAAGCAAATCTCTTGCGTGTTAGGAGAAAATACAGAGCAGAGCAGCCATGAAGGCAATACAATGTTACAACATTATAGTACAATATGAATGTACAATATTACATTATGTGTCTGTCTATTTCACACCAATAAATTTTATTCCATAAATGCAAACTTGTCATGTACATAATTAAGTTGTACAATTCAGGACACATCACATTATTATTCATTTATATCTCATTAAGACAGAAGTGTTCATTTTATAGAAGTGATTATTTAAAGTGTAAACATTTGAGAATTAAAGAAAAATTTTGTTTAGCTGATGAGTTATTCCTCTAAATGACTTTACAAACCTTCAACAATTGGCTAATTGACTCTTTAATGGTTCCAGATGGGAATATTGTGTCCCAGCGTGGTTTTTATTGTCTTTTGCTGAAGAGATGACAACAAAACTACTTTAATAGCGACAGTCGTGCATTAGCCTACACTGTAAAGTCAGAATTTTCACTAGCTCCTCTGTTCCGTCTCTGAAAACACGTTATAAACCCTGTATAAAGTTGTAAACCTGGCAAGGGTTCGCCAGGTCACGCTCTCAGACTAACAAAATATCCAAAAGATAATTACATCAGTAGCTGCGCTCCCTTCACGTGGTTCTATCATGAAGTTCACCCGAGTATACTCAAAACAAACACGGGGGTCGCCATGTTGGATCAGCTGTGTGCCTTAGCCACGCCTATAACACCGGACGACGCTTTTACGCTTTACAGCGTACGCTATCATTTTCTTTTCCTCACCCGTATTCTATGTCCTGCCTCCTGTGCAGTTCATCATACTCAAAAGAAGCGTGGCTTGCCAGAATAAAGGTGGGAAAATATGTTAGACTGACTCTACGCAGCTAGCTTAATTAAAATGGCGGAGCTCAAGGAACAGGACGCAGTGCAGCTTCACCAGGAGGACGCCAATATTAAAGGCAAGATAACTCCTGTTTTTCAACGATAATGCAGCAACAACTGGGTTATGACTTTCCGAAAATTGCGTACATTTTTTACAAATGGCTTTATGTTGCACCTAAATGTGTGTTTTAGCGTGACTTTTAAACTGCTGAAGTAAATATGGGCCTCCTCACGGAGCTTCATCACAGGACCTAGATGCGGATAGCGTAAATAATGAAATGTATTTTCGTCTCGGTTGATAGTATCCAAGGATGCAGTTATTCGCTTTCTGTGCGTGAGGTGAAAATGTTTAAGGATTTATAAGTTTACAGTGAATTGGAAGTGCAGGTTGATTTAACTGTGGTGTAGTGGTCTGATCGCGGAGCTCCGCAATAGGGCCGTTCAACCGTAGTGGTTTCCCGGTTCTGTTGTTATTTAGTTGTCACTGGGGGGCGCCCTAGTATTTTATTTTTTATCTTGTTTTGTTTTATTTTTGTTTTGTAAAGGTTTAACTTCAAATGCTTGCAGTAACAAACACTTTGACGTCATAAGAGTGTTCACTCAAAGGGGAAGGTCACCTTTTTTCACTTTTGACCCTTTCTAAGCCCCAGGCATTTGGGGTATTTGTTAAAAATAATTAAATCATTTATTAAAACGTATTAAAATACCCCCCCCCCCAAACCCTCATTAGAAACCATCACAGAAATTCTAATGGTTTCCACTACAAATACCATTATAAACCATCAGCTAACCTTTAAAACCATTACTATCATTGGCCCTTAATGGTATCCACTAAACATAACATGCCACCAACAGAAGGCAACAAATTACCAATAGAGACCCACAGGGACCATTACAGTTTCCATTAAAACTAATACAATTCACAATATAACTGAAAACCATTACAAATTCTATGAGGGTTTTTATTGGTGTTTTTTTTTTTTTTTTCAGCAGGGAAATCTAAAAACTGCATGTGTTGACATAAAAACTGTCTGAGGTGACTAGAAATTGCCGAATAAATATTTAGAACTGCTCAAAAGTGGGGGAAAACTGTGAACTCCCCTTTTAAATGTTCCCTTCAATCAGATAAACATGCAGGAGAACCAAAGTATTTAATGTAATTGAATGTAATGTGTCTTGCTTGCAGTAGAAGACTCTGTGAAGGTGGCAGCAGCATCTGAGGATAAGAGCAAGCAGATGCCTGTCCATGATGTCACATCCAGTGATATGAAAACCGAGGACAGTCAAGGACAAGCTGCTGTCTCATCAATGTCAGGTGGTAGCTTAGTGGATGAGTATCCATTTCTGATTTGGTTTCTCAAGGAAACCACTGAAATTGCCAGGGAAACTGTTCAATTAATCTTTGTTTGTTTGTTTTAAGAGAGACATGTGTCCATCCAGACTTCACTAGAAGGCCTGGAGATGCTAGTGGACTTAAATGAAAGTAAAAAATAAAAAAAGAGACTTTTTCAGTTGATTATGAAATATTGGAAATAGGTCTGAACCGATAGTGGTGGTGATGCACGCTTTAGCTACACTTAAAGTATTGACTGTGTTTGTCCACTGAATTTCACAGCTGGTAGAAAGTCTTGTCCGTTATGCCCAGAGGAGAAGTTCAAGGCCTGTTACAGCCACAAACTGAAACGTCACTTGCAGAACCTTCACTGGAAAGGTGTTTTGTTTTGTTTTATTTTGTTTTGTAAAGGTATAACTTCAAATGCTTGCAGCAACAAACACTTTGACATCATAAGAGTGTTTACTTAAAGGGGAAGGTCACCTTTTTTCACTTTTGACCCTTTCTAAGCCCCAGGCATTTGGGGTATTTGTTAAAAAATAATTAAATGAATAATTAAATCATTTATTAAAACTAATTAAAATACACCCCCTATCCCCCGAAAAACCTCATTAGAAACCATTACAGAAATTCAAATGGTTTCCACTACAAATACCATTACAAACCATCAACTAACGTTTAAAACCATTACTTTCATTGGCCCTTAATGGTATCCACTAAACATAACATGCCACCAACAGAAGGTAACAAATTACCAATAGAGACCCACAGGGACCATTACAGTTTCCATTAAAACCAATACAATTCCCAATATAACTGAAAACCATTACAAATTCTATGAGGGTTTTTATTGTTTTTTTTGTTTTGTTTTTTTTTCAGCAGGGAAATCTAAAAACTGCATGTGTTGACATAAAAACTGTCTGAGGTGACTAGAAATTGCCGAATAAATATTTAGAACTGCTCAAAAGTGGGGGAAAACTGTGAACTCCCCTTTTAAATGTTCCCTTCAATCAGATAAACATGCAGGAGAACCAAAGTATTTAATGTAATTGAATGTAATGTGTCTTGCTTGCAGTAGAAGACTCTGTGAAGGTGGCAGCAGCATCTGAGGATAAGAGCAAGCAGATGCCTGTCCATGATGTCACATCCAGTGATATGAAAACCGAGGACAGTCAAGGACAAGCCGCTGTCTCATCAATGTCAGGTGGTAGCTTAGTGGATGAGTATCCATTTCTGATTTGGTTTCTCAAGGAAACCACTGAAATTGCCAGGGAAACTGTTCAATTAATCTTTGTTTGTTTGTTTGTTTGTTTGTTTGTTTGTTTTAAGAGAGACATGTGTCCATCCAGAATTCACTAGAAGGCCTGGAGATGCTAGTGGACTTAAATGGAGGTAAAAAAAAAAGTAATTAAATAAAGAGAGACTTTTTCAGTTGATTATGAAATATTGGAAATAAGTCTGAACCGATAGTGGTGGTGATGCACGCTTTAGCTACACTTAAAGTATTGACCGTGTTTGTCCACTGAATTTCACAGCTGGTAGAAAGTCTTGTCCGTTATGCCCAGAGGAGAAGTTCAAGGCCTGTTACAGCCACAAACTGAAACGTCACTTGCAGAACCTTCACTGGAAAGTCTATGTGGAATTTGAAGGTAATTGAACGTGTATTAAAGCAGCACTGTAGATCATTTTATTATAGCAGTGCGACTTGAAAATGCCCTTAAATTATGCAGCTTCACTAGCTCGTGAACTGTATGGCTATTCTAAGACGTATTTAGAGATCATGACTCACTTTGCTTGTGTTGGTCATCACAGGTCAGAGGATGTGTATTTGTCATCTGCCATGCAGACAGATGAAGTCCAGCCATGGTGTAGATCAGGTGAGCATTCAGTTTGACTTCTGTCTCACCTGAGAACCCAAGTCCGAAGTAACCCGAGTGATCAACAGAAAAAACAGTTCACCCTATAGTGTATAGAGAACACGAGTTCAAATCTCGACGATGTCACAGCCACGTGTGGCCGGGACTCTTAAGAAAGCAAAATTGGCTATGCTCTATGGGTGGGAGGGATGACATACTCTCTCCCCTGTCAATCATAGTGATGCTAACCAATCATAGATGTCTCTGGGCTCATGTATGCAGAAGAGGGCGGATAGCGCGTTCCTCAGAGTGTGTTATGCCACCCTGTGACGCAGCGTGAGCAGCAGTTCAAAAAGACGCATTTGGCGCCTCTGCGGAAGCATGTGATGGCCTTCGACCTCCTGAGCTGGTAGCTGTCACATGATCTGGGAGACCTAAGTGGTGTGTGTGAAATGGCCATGATTTAAAAAAATAAAATAAAATAAAGGAAAGATCAATTTTGGCCTCTAAAGTATGTGCTTATCTCAGGACACCTATTCACAATATTTTCATACTGAACATCATTTTAGCACACTTACTATTGTTTGTTTTTGCTCTTCTATGCTTGCATACTATAATGTTTTGTAATTCCACTATTTCCTTTTTGAATCTGGCTCCTCTCAATGTTTCTTCCTCATGTTATCTCAGGGAGGTTTTCCTCACCACCGTTTCTCTGGTGTGCTCTTTAGGGATATAAATTGACATCTGGAAGCACTATACAAACACAATACAGTGGAATTGAATAGGAAACAGGACTGATTTTTTTATCTGCCTTCTCCAATGTGTGCACATCCTCCAGAGTCCGGGCCGGATGGTTGCACACTACCATTGTGTGGTATGCTCCGTCACCATTGCCCGAAAAACAGACATGATCAGCCACCTCAAACGTCACATCAACAAAGGCGAGACCGAAGCGAGCTATTCGGGCACTTCAGATGCATCGTTTGAGGAACCGGGTAAGAAGACTCTCTCAAACTGTGTTACCATTCTTGAGAGCTTCTGTCAAAGTTCAGTATAAGAAGCAAATTGTCCATTGTTCTGTCTTCTTTCTATTTCTTTCAGTGCCAGGTCAGGCATATGAGATCATGAAAGAACTAGGCACCAATGTGCAGCTCATGCCTAACCACAGCACACCCATGAAGACTGACACTTACTTCAACCGTAAGATGAAGACCAACAGGTCAGTGACGCACACTAGCTTTCTTCTCTATTCTAACGATTGTTTTCAGTTTTCCACCGAACTGGTTTTCCATATAATGTGAGGTTTTTCTCTCTTTGGTAGGCAGTTGGTGTTTTGTTCTCTTGCTGTTCTTGCTGAGGAAAGGAGTCCACTGGAATGTCTGGATGCATTTGGAGCCACTGGTGAAACTCATTGCCTTGATTAAATGTGCAAATGTGATCTCTAATGAGAAAGTTTGGGGGTCAAATTAGGAGCAGCAATGTTGGGGGGGGGGGGGGGGGGGGGTTTATTTTTTTTTTAATCTTACTACTCATCCTCAAATCGCTTGTGATTTTGTTATCTAAGCTTCAGTCAGATCTAGATGGTTCCATTCAGCTGGTCGTCTTATAAGGAATGATTCATGGCATGTTTTTATATATTGGATAATTGTACTTTCTTACCCTTCCTGTGCAGGTATAATGGGCTTGCAGTGGGCCAAGCACCTCCACAGTGCTGTTAACGTGACGATAAATGACATCAACGAAGCCTGTGTCCGTATGATTAAGGAGAACTGCCACCTCAACCACATCCAGCTGGAGGGGGAGCACACAGAAGACAGCGACACCCCTATCAACACTGTGGAAGTGACCCAGATGGATGCCAATGTCCTCATGCATCTGAGAGCTTTTGACTACATGTGAGTAAAAACAGAGGGTCATAGGGCAGACGCAGAAAAGGACAGGTTTCCTGAGGAACGTTATAATGCCCAGATATCTTTATATCTCTATGATCAGTCTCGCGTATAGTTGGAGTGTGTGTAAATTTGTGTGGAACATTTTAACAACCTGAAAATGCTGATTTGCAGTTAAATAATCAAAGTCAGTATCGATGTCATCACTAATCAGTAAGTCGTAATACAAAATTCTAATCACAATTGCACATGGGAACTCTTTTTTTTTTTTTTTTTTTTACAGTTACATTTATATAGTGTTTTTCTAGACAATCAAAGAGCTTTACATAGTAAGGTGGGGGAGAATCTCCTCAACCACTACTAGTGTGTAGCATCCAAATGGATGATGAGACGGCAGCCATAGTGCAGCAGAACATCCACCACACACCATCTATTAGTGGAGAGGAGAGAGTGATGTAGCCAATTCAGAGATGGAGATTATTAGGGGGCCATGATGGAGAATGGCCAGTGGGGGAATTTCTCCAGGACACCGGGGATATACCCCTACTCTTTTACGATAAGTGGGCTGGGATTTTTAATGACCACAGAGAGTCAGGGCCTCAGTTTAATGTCTCATCCCAAAGACGGTGCTATTTTTATAGTATAATGTCCCCGTCACTATACTGGGAACCCACACAGACCACAGGGTGAGTGCCCCCTGCTGGCCTCACTAATACCACTTCCAGCAGGAGCCTTAGTTTTCCTCAGGAGTTCTCCCATCCAGGTACCTTGTTCGTTTTAGCTTGGTAAATTTTGTTTTGTATAAAAAGGATTTGTTTATTTTTTCAAGATGGAAACTTGGTCTGTCCTATATTAATAAATAAAGCATTAAATATATTTTTACGTCAGCTAAATCTGGTGTACACGAGTACTAAACTTAATAAAAACCTAGCTATAAATATAATGCACATTAACTGCAGGTAAGGTTGGAAAATAGAAAATTTTCTACCTGATTTAGACCTTAAATATTTTTTTAAATTTATTTATTTATTTATTTTTTTAAATATTCATTTCAGTAAATGGTTTTTGAGACTTCTGAAGGTATTTTATTTGCAGTTTGCCGAACGCGTCATGTTGGGACAGATCGTATGCCTGTGGCATGTAAATAACAGACTAGCGTCCATGCAGCTGAAGCTGATTCGTTAGTTGCGCTTACTGTGATGCTCATTTCACCAAAACAGTGGCGATGTGTTCATACGTCATTCAGAGCGCTCAAATTTGTGCTTGTTTTTACACAGCATTGGAGAATTGTGCACAAATCCCTGCCATTAGAAGCATGTAAATGTGTCTATTTTCCAGAAATGGTTATATTATTAACGGAGATGAAGATCATACATTGTGTGTTTTCTTACAGTACACGTCGTTCTATAAATCGGGAAATAATCCGAGCCGTTGAACGAGTATTGAACTGATCAGGAGGGTCACTGGCTTGAGTGTTGTTGTAGACACTCAGTAAATGTTTAATAAGCACAATTCATACATGCTGTTTTCAAGTTCATATTCATTTCATGACACTGTTTTATGCTGTCAGACACCTGGACCCTTTCGGCACATCCGTGAACTACCTGGATGCTGCCTTCCGGAACGTACGCAACCTGGGCATCGTGTCTGTGACCTCAACCGACACCGGCTCACTTTACTCCAAATCTCTGAATGTGACGCTCCGCCATTATGGCTGCCAGATCGTCAGGACAGAATACTATAGAGAGCTGGCAGCACGCATGGTGGTGGCCTCTATAGCCAGGTAGGGCAGTGTGTTGTCTAGTTTAGGTGTGAAAAAACGGCCAGACCTGTTCCATATTAAGTAGTTTATTTAGACACCAGGGATGGTTGTGTTTTAGCCATTTTTGTTTTGTTCTAGAATTAAGTTGCACTGTAAGTCACTTCTGTAAACTCTGCTTTAAAAATGCTTTCTAAGTGTATTAGTGTCATCACTACTAAACCACTCAGATGAATAACAAAACATCTGGATTAGAATACAGATTCATTCTCCTTGACTTACTTGTGTTAGACCTGTAAAATAATTGGAATGATTGAAAGCCTTCACATGTTAAGAGGTGTGTGTGTGTGTGTGTGACTTCAGGGCAGCAGCACGCTGTAATAAAGGTATCGAGGTTTTATTGGCTGTGGCTTTGGAACATTTCTTGCTCGTGGTGGTGCGGGTGCTCCGAGGCCCCACGCAGGCTGACGAGACGGCTAAGAAACTGCGCCAGCTGCTGCATTGCCAGTGGTGTGAGGAAAGAGTGTTCCTCAAGCCGGGCAGTATGGTGGAGGGTAAGTACAGTATCAGGATTAACAAAAATTATTTAATTGTGTTGACTAAGTACAATTTCACCATTTGCACTATAGAGCTGCACAATATATCATTTGTTAATTGTTGAAATATTGGCCTGAATTTTGGTCAAATTCCTGCAGGCACGGGTTCGCCAGGGTGATATTGATTATTTTTTTAACAGCTCTACCGCACTAAATGTATATGGTTTTGTTTTTCTTTCTCTAGAGAATCAGTACAGGCAGCTACCGTGTCAGTGCCATGGCAGCATGCCGGGGAAGACCGCAGTCGAGCTGGGACCTCTCTGGTTAGATGCGCTTACTAATGTTTATTCCTTCATGCATTCATTTATTAAACCTCATGCTCTGGTCACAACATGATCTTATTGACCTTTTGTCATCTATGTTACTTTTAAAGCAAAAGTAGAAATATCTGGAAAAGTGTATTCTTAGCAGTGTTTATGGAAATACACAACATCCTTTTGCTTGGGGATTCTGTGTGATAACCTGAACATAATCTCTGAAAAAGAATAGTTTTTATATGCATTAAAGATGTTTAAAAAGACTTTTGTTATTGTTCTCCTTTTAGTAAAATATAAACTGGGACAAAATGGATATTATGAATTTATTCATTCAGTCACCTGTCCATCATTGAGCACTTACAATTTTGTGTGTGTGTGTTTTACCCAGGTCAGGGTCTCTGTTCAACACTGGTTTCCTGAGGCGTATGCTGGTGGCAGCAGTGCTGCACAGCATGGAGGACATTCAGCCTCTGGTGAAGACGCTGATCTGTGAGGCAGACTGCACCACACTCAAGTCCTTCTCTGTCACAGGCCAGCTGATTCTAGCTAACCAAGGTATGTGAGCGAGCACACGCAACCTCTGCTTTGGTCCTTAAGTTGGCAGTGCTGGAGTTCCCATATAGCATGCAAGATTACATGGAAACAACTATACTATACTAGGGTTTAGATAGACTTTTTGTACTTTAAAGCTAAATTCCATGATGACCAGTGCTGTGCAATAGAGCGCTTTCAGGGTTTTGGGTTGCACATCACAATCTAATCCCACCCATGCCAAGTCTGCATGTGTTTTCAGATGTTACTGAGGCTGGCATGACATCCTCCTTCAAAAGAAGGCCAACCATTAAGCTATAAGGAGGGCTATGGTGATGGAAGCATGATTTTAGCCTGACATTTTCCTTTAGAAATCACTGGTATACTTCAGAATTCATTGTTCCATCACTGATGGCAAGTCGTCCTGGCAGCAAAACAGGCCCAAACCATGATACTACCACCACCATGTTTCACAGATGGGATCTTATCTTGGAAGGTTCTTGCTGGAATGCAGTGTTTTCTTTTCTCCAAACATAACACTTCTCATTTAAACCAAAAAGTGTTTTTCCAATAGCTTTCTGGCTTGTCCACGAGATCTTTACCAAACTGCAGACAGACAGCAGTGTTCTTTTTGGAGAGCAGTGACTTTCTCGTTGCAACCCTGCCATGCACACCATTGTTGTTCAGTGTTCTCCTGATGGTGGACTCATGAACATTAACATTAGCCAATGTGAGAGAGGGCTTTAATTGCTTACCGTGGGTTCCTTTTGTGACCTCACAGACTATTACACGTATGATCCACTGAAACTTTTCTCATCTTTGTCATGTTGCTGGACATGCCCACATCTAGTCACAAACGGTTGCTGTTGCTCATGTCACCGGAAGTCGCCAGCTCTCGTTGAAAGTCTCCGCTTTGTTGATGCGAGTCGGTTTATGTGTGAATGTACCTTGAGACAGTATGGCTGTTGATTAAAGCGTTAAACATATTCTTTGCTCTTGCCTATGAGAATTTAACAGCACTAATTAATTAGTTTAAAATAGCAATGTCCTGAATCAGTTTTTGCTTTAACTATGGAAAATGATTGGAAAGTAGAAAAATTAAGTCTACTAAGTTTACTTTTACTTACTTGACCAGGTTGGTCTTGAATACCTACCACTGTCATGTATATTAATATCTAATATTCATAGACGTGAAAACAACCGGCTCTTTTGCTCTGCTCCTGTTGAACATTATTGTCCAATTAGCTGAAGGATGCTCGTTTTATCTTTCGGCAGTGGAGTGCGGTGTCGTCATCAAAACGTTACAGAAGGTGGCGGAAACGGACACTGTTGATCAATCAGGTATTAGTCTCACTTGTTATTCAGGCATTTTAGTAATGTGTTTTTTCCCCTTTAGCTTTTTCATTGTAATTTCAAGAGCAGTTAGTCATTTAATAAAACTCAGCTTGTTTATATTTCATGACATTTATCGACTACATAAAGCAAATGGGTTGAGCTTTACAAAGCTATAATAATATATGTATATATAGATTATATATACACATAAACAAAAACACACCTCAGCTTGCACATGGTATCTTGTGAGGCAATGTTCAGTAATTTTATGAATGTAAGCACTGAGGTTTCTCTTACTTATTTAGTACTGCTTGGAACAAAACAGAAGTGATGTTTTTGTTTTGTTTTTTTCCCACCACTCAGGTAAGCGGAGGATTGGAGATGAGTCTGGTAATGTGTTGAAGAAGCTGAAATCAGACATGTCCCTGGAGCATCCTGCATTTTACTACAGCATTCATCGGCACAGCATCCGTGGCATGAACATGCCCAAGTGAGTCCTCTCTCACCTCACTGTGTTTTATAACCTGCATCAAAATTGAGTTACTACAAAAGTGTTACAAAGAAAACAATTTAAGCAGTACAGTGCCACAGATGAACAAAAATAGATGATAAAAGCAAAAATGAAAACACTTCACTATTCTAGGAAAGATTTTAAAGACTTACACTGAGCACCAGGTGAGTGGTGTAATAATTTTTTTTTCACATGGGTTATCAGTGATGGTTTCTTTTAGCTCTCAAACTAGAGGAATTCCGTTAATTATTAAAATTTAAACAGTTAATTTTGCTCCTAAAGCGCAAAAAAAAAAAAAAAGGAAATGGGAAGTTCACCAACTAAAATACTCATAACTGTTAATCAAGTGTTGGAGTTGCCTAAAACTAGCTCGTCAGTAGTGCAGCTGAAACGCACCCAGTGTGAATAGACTGAGGGCAATGCCCAACCCTAGACATGAAGCTAAAGTTATGCATCTGGTTTAGGTCTGGATTTAAACTTCAAGTACTATAAAGAACTATAAACTATTTTATTCGTAATTTTAAAAAATTCCATTGAGAAATTGTAATCATTGGGGAAAATGTATGCTCTACATTTATGTGACTGAAAATACCATGCTGAAGAAAATACCATACTGTCTCCATGTTCATGCATATTTTCTACTCAAAACAGCAAGCTGTATAGTCAGTGTGTTAGATTTAACAAGTGAATATGTCTGTATGTTGATTGATCTAAAACAAATACTTCCTATGCGTATGAAGTGTGAGGTTTGATAATGAGTCTTTATTGGTCACATATATGGTAGAGCACAGTGAAATTGTTTTCTTCGCATACACCAGCATGTCAGGAAGCTGGGGTCAGCCATGATACAGCGCCCCTGGGGCAGAGAGGGTTAAGGGCCTTGCTCAAGGGCCCAACAGTGGCAGCTTGGCAGTGCTGGGGCTTGAACCCCTGACCTTCCGATCAGTAACCCAGAGCCTTAACCGCCAAGCGGCTTTGTACCCTGTGTAAAGTGTGTTATTTTTCCCAGGCTGAATAAGTTCCTGCAGTACCTGACTGAGGCCGGATTCAGGGTGAGCCGCACACACTTCGACCCGACGGGAGTTCGCACTGACGCCACACTGGAGCAGTTCAAGTCCGTGCTCACCAAGTACAGCGTGCCGACCTACAGTTCAGGACCACCGAGCAGTCTCAGCACGGAGGACATGACGGCCAAAAAGGACTAAACGTGGAGAACCCAAACAGCAATATTAGGAATCATAGTAATATTTTTTTTTGGTGTTGAATAGAGTTGCTCTGGCAGTGAGATGCCACATAACTTCAGAGCTGTGTGTGTGTGCGCGTGTCCTGTCTGCTCATATTACTGTACTCTCTAGTACACCACCTACATCAGTGGTTCCTAGAGAGCTACCTTCCTGAGGACTTTAGCTCCAACCATAATGGTGCCCACCATTTGCTTAGGAAGTTCTTGATCAACTAAAACAGATTTTGGTTGGAGATGAAACCTGCAGGAAGGAAGAACTCAAGGAGGAGGCCTGGTGACCACTGCTGTAGAGTATTATTGTACTAAACTGTACAGTAAATACCATGTCAAACTATTACATCAGTATTGCTTCGCCTGCTAGCCTGTGCAGAGTTTCCCAAAAGCATCGCAAGACAAAGAGCATCACACTGAACACTCTATCTATCCCAATTAAGATGAGTTTAACTTTGGGGAAACTCATCCTGTTTAGTAGAATAGTATTAATAGTAATACTTGGCTTACAGAGGTGACCACTATTTGTGCTTCCTACTATCTAGGAGGTTTGTGCTTTAAGTTAAGTTTTAGTGTGGTGTGGGTTACTATTTAGTACAGTTGTATGCACAGGGATCCTAATGCACTGAAATTTTGTGCCATGTTTGTTTTTCCTCGTGACATGTAGTCTGTCAAACTGAGCCTGTATGCTTTCAGTATCTAATGCCCGTATTTATTTTTTTCCATGTTGGAATATGAATATTTTAAGAGCAGTTTGACCTTTTTATTAAGCTTGTGCTTTTCTGTTCCTTTTTTAAAATTATTTTATTGCAGCAGCCTCAGAGCTGCCTAGTCAGATTTATACAACAAATGTTAATTTTGCCTATACAACATAAACTCCATACAACATGAATAAACTATGGAATGCTGCGTCTTATTAGAATGTGGACACTTGTATGTAGAGACTACAGATATTGATTTGGCACATTTTATAAATGTCACTAATCTTTAAAACTTAAAACAATTTTTAGAGCTGAAACAACTAATCGATAATAATCGATTATGAAAATCATTGTCAACGAATCTCATTATCGATTGGTTGGTCTGCGCATGGTACATTTACTCATTACATTACTTCTGTTCTGAAAACATGCATCGGAGAGTAAATATTAAAGTTGTGTTGCAAATGACGCACTATATACTTACACTATGCATTATATAGTCTACAGTCTAGTGGAGCGTTTCCATGGACCCCTAGTGGTCAGTGGTGAAATTGCTAGGGGTCTGTAGGAAAGTTTTAAAAATGTTTAAATATTATATATATTTTGTTAAATTTATCGAAATATATTCAAATGAGATTTTTTAAAATTAATCAATCTGGTTATTCGCGTGCATTCACAAATATCACATTAGATGAGCTGACAATCTTTCACTGATGGATTTATTTTAAATTTATTTACAAATGAAATTAGAATTTGTAAAAACCTATGAGTGGTAGACAAGTTCAAGTGTCGCATTGATGGATAAAATAAACAAAAGCTAATTCAGAGAGTCAAAAATTAAATGTCACACCAACAATAATGTAACTGAACCTGGTATTTGTACCAATGGTATTTGAACCAATCCCTTGGGAATGACCGGTTCTACCAATCAACCAGGGATTGCTAGGACTGTAGAATTCAGTGCTTTATTATTATTATTTTTTATAAGTATTTGTGTATTACTTTTCATATATGCAAAAAAAAAGCATGGAATTAGACTATAGACCCAAATGAATAATAATATATATTCTGGTGTGTATCTGTGTGTTTTGGGTTCTTTTCAGTCTTATATAATTGGACAAACAGTTGTGTAAAGCTTTAGTCTTAAGTTTATATTTGTAACACTCAGTTTGTGGATTTCATTTGGTAAAAAAAAAAATGTTGTTGCCAGGGGAAAAAATGGTACTGAAAGTCCCTGGTGCTCCTGTTATTGCAGGCAGGACATTTTTGTCAGCACCTCTCATGTCGACTACTGAAATGAAGGGGAATGAGAGTGTGTACAAGTATAATCAGACTTTTCATCTATCCATTTTCTGTACTACTTATCTTACATAGGGTCATGGGGAACCTGGAGCCAGTCCCAGGGAACTCGGGGCACAATACGGGGTGCACCATGGACAGGCAGAATCGCACACACATTCACACAATATGGACAATTTGGAAATACCACTCGGCCTACAACACATGTCTTTGGACTGGGGGAGGAAACCCCAGAAGCACCGGGAGAACATGCAAACTCCACACCTCTACTCTGGAGGAACGAGGCATATAATATAATGTAATGTCATGTCATTAAATTCCATTTTAGGAATTTAGCTAACATACTAAACAGTATTTCTACTAATAAATATGTCAAATTATCAGCACCAGTTCCCTTTCCAATGTGTGTTATCACTTCTGTTGTAGTAATACATTCGTTCCTAACTTTTTCTGTTAAAAAAAATCGGAGAATAAACTAAACAATTAGTATATAACGGTACTATTTATTTACAAATCGTTTAGTTTATTCCCAGTTTTCTAGCTCAGGCCATCGTGCTAGCGTAGAAGCATTTCCTCGGAACCCTAAAATCATAATTCTTTGTTTTCCGACGGAATGTTTCAGCAGCGAACCCCGTTGTGTTGCTATGATGCTTGTTACTCTTCCGACAGTTGACATTGCCTGGTCATTATTAGCGTTAGGGTTTCTGATAGCTTTCAGTATTTGTAAATTCTCTCTAAAATTACCAGGTGACTTCGAGCACATTTTCCAGGCTCTTATTCGATACGGAAAAACTAAAACACAGATCCGGCAGCCCAGAGTCCTTCCCTTACTTTATGTCCCGAAAAGGTGCTCGAATGCTTATCATTACCGCACTAATTAGCTCTCTAGGTCTATTATTTCCCCTCTGTTCTTTTACTCTAAACATTTTCAGTGCATTAACTTATCCTGTGTACATCCTGTAGATGGTTCTGGCATTTCTATGCGGTGTCTGTCCTCTGGAATGGACTTCTCCTCGTTTTCTCCTTCCGCACTGTGATCCTCCAGACGCCGCTCCCTGACTTCCTGGCAGATCTTCTTGTTTTTTTGACGGGACAGCCAAAGGCTGTCTGGAGCGGTACTTTTTTTTAATGGATATATACTGTCTGGATAATACAGATAACGCTACAGAAAATACACTGACAGTCCACTTTATTAGGAACACCCGTACACATGCTCATTTATGCAGTTATCGAATCAGCCAATCAGGTGGCGGCAGCAGCACAATGTAGATACAGGAAAGAGCTCCAGTTAATGTTCACATCAAACATCAGAATGAAGAAAAAGTGTGATCGCTGTGACTTTAACCGTGGCGTGGTTGTTGGTACCAGAAGGACTGGGTTGAGTGTTTCAGAAACTGCTGATCTCCAGGGATTTTCACACACAACAGTCTCTAGCATTTACACAGAATGTACAGATGTTCCTAATAAAGTGGACAGTGAGTGTATATAATCACATCCTGTTTGTCATTTGCTGTCTTCACTTCAGAATTTAAGCCGACAGTATTGGTGTTACAAGCTCTCCTGTGGATCCATTCCCTCAGGCGCTTGCTAGAGTGCCTCTGGGTCAGCATTTTCTCTAACGGACTGATCAACGTTGTTCAATATGCATTTGGCCTGAGTTATTACATCCTACTAGGGTTGACTGTCCTGTCTGTAAATGCCTCACTACCTACAGAAGGTGAGTACGAGTTCCTGTTAATGATCACGTTTAAAAAAGAAAAGAAAACAAACAAAAAAAAAACATCTAATAGTAAGTTTGACCATAATTTTAAAATATGTAGATGAACATGGTTCCGAATTTTTATATACATACATACATACAGTTGTGCTCTTAAATTTACATACCCCTCGCAGAATGTTAATTTAAAAAAAAAAAGAGAGATCATAAAAATTGCATAGTTTTTAAAAAAAATTTTATTTAGTACTGCCCTGAATAAGCTATTTCACATAACAGATGTTTACATATAGTCCACAAGACACGATAATAACTGAATTTACACAAATGAACCATTTCAAAAGTTTACATACGCTCGATTCTTAATACCGTGTGTATTTACCTGGATGATCAACAACTGTTTTTATGTTTTGTGATGGTTGTTCATGAGTCTGAGGGACTCGTACACAACTATTACAAAAGTTGCGAACATTCACTGATGCTCAAGAAGGCAACACGATACATTAAGACCCAGGGGGTGTAAACTTTCAAACAGGATGATCAGTGAAAATTCTTATTTTGTTTAAAGATCAATTTTTTTTCATTTAGCACTGCCCTTCAGAAGCTACACAAGATATTTACGTTTCCCAGAAAATAATATCAATTTACACCGATCATCCTAATAATCCGATCAAAGTAATAGCCAAGAAACATTGTTGTCTTTAAGCCATTTTGTTACACCTTTATGCGTAGGATCATTGTCCTGCTGGAAGTCCCAATTGCAAACCACATTTTAATTTCCTGCCTGATGTCTTGAGGATCTGCTTCAGTATTTCTAGATAGTCCTCCTTCCTTATGAAGCCATCAATTTTCTGAAGTGCATCAGTTCCTTTTCCAGCAAAACACACCCACAACGTGATGCTGCCACCCCCATGCTTCACAATTGAGATTAAAAGCCTCAACCTTTTTCTTCTATAGATAGTACTGATCATTATGGCCAAAAAGTTCAATTTATATTTCATCAATGAACACTCCTGCAAAGGCTGGTGATCACCTGCAAACTTCAATCTGAACTTTTAATACTGGTCTTAGAATACATATGTACCGACTGAGATAGCTGTGAAAAGGTGATTGTTTATATAAAGCTCTTCGTAATTCTCTCTCACTCTCTTAGGGGCCTCTGTTCTGACCTTGTCACAGTTCATATGGCACATAGCAGGAGTCCTGCTGTTCCTCTGGGCATCGCTGCTGCAGCACCGCTCGCTCTCATTGCTGGCCAGCCTGCGCACTAGCAGCTCAGGTAACAACTTACGACTTACTAATCAGATATAGGAAAAGTTCAAAGACACGATGAGGAACTTGAATATAACTGGTATTATTACACTTTACAATAAATCTGTATCCAGTTCAGTGCTATGAACAATCATCACATATCACTGTAGACATTTAGTGGACTCTGTATTCATAGGGCTTTAATATTTAATCTTCAGTAGACTTAATTACCAGTGGGTGCTCTTTATCAACCTACAGGCCGGGTGGAGACGCTTGCCCACAGGATACCACGTGGAGGCTGGTTCGAGCTAGTGTCCTGTCCACACTACCTGGCCGAACTGCTGATCTACACAGCCCTGAGCGTATGCTGTGGCTGCGTCTCTTTCACATGGTGGCTAGTGGTGCTCTACGTTCTCTGTAATCAAGTTCTGGCGGCTCATCTCTGTCATGAGTATTACAGAAGCACATTTAAAGCATATCCATCTGAGCGCAAAGCCATCATTCCATTCTTGCTCTAATCGGCTGTTTGTTTATAAACATATTGAAATTGTGTGATTAAATATGCAAAACAATGAGGAAAGATAAACATAATGGAAGATAAAGCAGAAGTCTGGACATCAGTGTGTAATCAATCTACTTACCATGAGTAATCTACTTACTACTTGCCACAGAACACACCAAAAGGGACACACTCTTCCTTCATCATCATTTCCTCACTTTGTTGTATGAAAATACTTGACTTTATTACTCAATGGACAACCATTTAGCAACACCCTAGCAACCACCTAGCTTTCACCTAGCAACACCCTAGAAACTACCTGGAATACAACAGCAACCACATGAAATACCATAGTAACCACCTAGCAATACCCTAACAACCACTTGGGATACCATGGCACCTGCCCAGCAACACCCTAGCAAATACCTGGAATACAATAGCATCCACATGAGATACCATAACAATCATTTAGCAACACAGTAGAACCAATTGGGAAACCATAACACCTGCCAAACAACATCCTAGCAACCACCTGGAATACAACAACCACCAACACCAAACAACATGGAAATTTCTTTGTTACTAGAACATGATTAAACAATGTATTTAAAAAACCTATATTGAAGCATAATTGTAATATGTATTGAATATAGCGTTACTATTTTCTACAGTAGAACAATATAAATGAAACGTATTGAATTGTTTTTGGTACATATGTCATTGATTTCATACAAATTGATTTGAAATCCAAACAAGTGACTATACATTTTGTATATGTATGTTTCAGTCTTGACTCAACTCAACTCAAGAAATGTCTATTTTAAAAGGAGAGCTGGATAAAGTAATATCATAATAATATAAAATTAACTTTAGTTTAATAGTCTAGTGTTTCCTTACTTCCATGTATTTTATTGATTTTATTGATTTATATACTCTTATATTTCATTATTTTCCATTTTATTATTTCTAGATTGTAATTTGTATGGTCCTAAAGTTTGAAAACAACACTGTTAGTGAACTTCCAGTAATGTTTTGCATTTATAACCATTGAAAAACATTGAGAGAACGTTTATATAACAAGAGCATGGAACATAAGGTTGTAAAGAATGTTCCTATAACCTAGGAAGAATGCTGAGAAAACATTTGTATGTAGTGAAAATTAAATGTTACAATAATGTTTTACATAACCTTTTCAGAACCATACAAAAATGTTGAGAGAACGTTTATAGAATGAGGGAATGGGACATTGTAATAACGTTTTTGAAGAATGTTTATATAATGAGGGAATGGGATGTTCTAATAACGTTTTGAATAACGTTCCTATAACCAAGCAAGAACGTTAATACAACGTCTAAAAAACTGGACGTTTTGAACATTCCTAGAACATTCAGAAATAATGTTATAATTTAATTGGAATGTTAGGGAAATATTCTTGTAACATAAAATTGTCAGCTGGGATTTAGCCACTTGTTAGCAACCGTCTTTTTTAAGACATGTAAAAAAAAAAAATCACGAGTGGGATATTACTGATGTATTTTATGACGTAGTATATTTGTGAATATAACTTGAGCTTGTGTTAACCAGAGACCTTATGTCAGGCATTTAACCAGAAACCCATTCAAAAAACCCATTGACTTTGGGACGATGGGTGTTGAGTACACAGAGAAATTAAGTCGACATCACGAGAAAACAAGAAAGAAAAAATGTATAATGCATGGACAGTTAGGGCTTCCGTAAAAACCAGACTCGAATATACAAGTTACTATGTATTTAAAAATGAAGCTGCATGGTGTATATCCAGTACACCATTATACATCATTGTGCTAGACTGCCCTATTTACATATAGTGGAATAGTGGAAAATATACCTGGTGCAATCCCACAATGCATTGCAGTAGGTACTATAACTGCTGTAGAATACCCATAATAATGTTTGTAAGAAATAGAAAAAACAGTACCATTTTAGACCAGAGACTGCAAAAGTGTTGAACCTGATAAAAGTTTTTATTGCACAAAGTTAATACACACACCACAATATTTTAAAAAAAAAAAAAAAAAAAAAGAAAGAAAAAAAAAAAGAAGAAGAAAAAACGATGAATACTAGTGTTTTGCTGGACTGCTGTTGAGTTTGAAGGTGGGCTGCAACTGAAACTGTAGAGGTTCTGAACAGCGGTCTTATGCACGAGGAAGCTAAACTCATTCTGCTGTATGAAGACAGTCCCAACTGTGAAGCAGATTCTCCTTATACTGGATCTGCTACAGTTTAGATATGCACATATTAACCTATTTAAAAGCAACAGTTTGGTCAAAAATGACAATAAACAGTGTTATATGTTCCCCTCCTCCCCAATGTAGTCAGTTTGCTCTTTAGTTTTGACCTCAGGCTAATGCTGCTAACAAAAAACTGAAGTCTACTGCAACCGAAATCTCACTGCTAAGTCCCAATTTGCCTACTTCTCCTATGCGCTAAAAGCATGTACTCTTTTTGTGAAGAGATTTCCATTCTTTTGAGTGTGTAGCAAAAGAGTATGCAAGTAGTACAGCGGCTTACCAACATGTCATGTACGGAAGAGGATGTTGTTGCCTATTTACGCACACAGTCACCGTAAACAACCTCCTCGTTGCATTTCAGCTTTTCTTCATTCATTATTCCTTATATAATTATTTATATTAATATATACTAATCAAATTTAATTTACCATTCCCTTGATTTATTTGTCCACATTTTATTTACACAAATGTGTGAAATGTCTAAAATGTATGAAAAAGCAAACAGTCACAAAACTCCTCCTCCCTTTCTCCCTCATGCAAGGACTTGTAGGGCAATATTAGCTGAAAAAGTGTCCATGGATCCACAATTTCGAAAATAGTAGACCATCCAGGTAACTTTGGGAGACTCATTTCAACATAATACCATTTGGGAGACACTAATTCTAGTCTCGGATACTACTTAGGATGGATAGTAGGAGAATTGAGACACAGCGTTAGTATACTTTCTTTTTAAGCCTCCAGTGTTCCAAGATGGCTGCCCCTATACTGGTACAGCTGCACGGTGATGTTTTTCATGTTTATACGTTACATTAACTCACACTATGTCCAAAATTTTGACTGATATGACTGAAGAACTGGATGTGGCTTGAGGAAACTATTTATGCAAAAGAATTTGGGTGAGAGAGTTTTCTATTGTTGGCCAGGAACTTGCAAAAACTAAAGAAACAAATATGGTTGGCTGATTGACTACATACCTAATATTTCATTCCTGGTATGACTGTTTCTCGGGATCTTTGCACTGCTGGAATATCTACTGCAGATGTAGGATTTAAACGTACATCAGAGTGAGATATCTTCAGATTTGTTATTTCCCACAAATTTCCAGGTTTGTCCAAAAGTCTTTGTACTGTATACAGCGAAAGACAAATAAATATGAGAGCATATGTAATGCTAATAGAAAAAGTGGAATGCCATGGTAATGCAAGAAGTTCAGGATTTGAATAGTGGATTTTCCAGACTATAATTTGTACAATTTATTTATTTGTGCTCTTTATAGCAGGCATTATGACTCGAAATGAAGCGGCGCTGAAGATGCTGTCCAAAGTTGCATTTCCATCGTTGTTCTGGAATTTTCACTGCAACAACTATGAGCGGTACGGAAGAGAGCGTGGAAAAAGGTGCGTAGAACATGCAACAGCTGATGTTTGTTGCTTTGATATAAACGTGCTGAAATTCCCTGCGGTGAAAACCTTAACTTCAGCTGCTTAAACCAGGCTATGCTCTACTTCTACAAATCAAAACACCAGCCACAATGTAGTGACTAACAGCTGTGAATACACTGATTTAGAATCTATGGAGGTGTGTTTTGTAGTCTTAAAGTCTGGAAAATATGCCAATATTTCTGATGTGGAACAGTAACTGTGAGGCTGTAAATGTTCTGAACCCCTGCGATGTGGATATTGGTTTAGTTGAATTTAAGATGCAGGGATTCCACCACCGATGGGCGGAGTCGACAGAGGCGGCAGGAGAAGAGACTTGAGCTTGAGCGACATGGCAGCGATCTCTGGGTCCTGAGATTCGTACATCTTCACCAGTCTGGCAAACTTCAGAACACCTGAACAATAACCAAACCAAAGAGGATACGCTCAAGTGGTCATCTTTACACATCTTTACACTCTGTGCAGCTCGGACTGTAACTCGAAAATGAGATTAAATCATGACTGTACAGCAGTCCAGAAAGGCCATGAGTAATCTCGTAATCTCAAGATCCAGATGCCTGATCAGGCGCACATGCTGAACATCATGGATGAGCGCATCTGTTTTTACTGTACTCAGAGGCAGACACAGGAAGAAGTATTTGTACTTTATGTCAGTGTTAGACAGTTTCCATATTCTCACTTGAGCAGGTGACTCAGAAACCTGCAGCTATACCGTCATGGACACTACAGTGATCCTATACGGGTCAGTCCATACAGGATTTTGGGGAGTTTTTTTCTGTGATTGTTGCGGACAAAAATGCTTGGTTTTGCTGAAAATAGCTGTGAAATAGCTGTGTTTGTGCTTGTTTGAGGAAAACTACATGAACTGGTGAAATTGCAATCATTGCGAAATTGTCTTTCAGTGATGTTTGTTGATAAACGAGACCTTTTAGCTGTACTCGTGTTCGACATACGTGAATCTAAGAGGACTTAGAATGTGCATTGTGATGACGTCACATGACACACCTTGGCCCGAATCTGAGGAGAATCTGTGGTAATTCTGAAAAATTGCAAACTCATTCGAATTTTGTGGAGTTTTCTTGATTTTGCGTTCATTTCTGTGACTGCAAAATCCCGAAGGGATGATCAGTTTCATTGCCAGTCAATGTGAGGGACCAGGACATCTCCATGGTTACCGCATGTTGTTTGAGAGATAATTACTGCAAAATCACTGTAACACCAAGATATCACAGTGTGCCACTGGCCACAATGATGTAATGAAAAATAAAATAATCCATGGCCTTCCTGGACCGCTGTATGCCGAATAAAACTGAATGATATTGGGTACGTGTCATTTTTTGGTGAACTAAATATGTTGAATTCCTGTCTCCACCAGTTCGCATTACATAAACGACATTAAGGCTATTTGCCATCATTTGCAGTCTTGTCAGGATTTTTAATCAAAACAGTCTATGATACAGTCATGATACAGGTACAGTTCTACAAAAATAGTTTGCCTTAAGGCAATGAGTTTTATTGATATCAAGGGAAATATTTGTGCATGCTGATATTCACTGGCTACAAATCTGGCAACAGTACTGATGATAATTAATATTAAATCTAAAGTAGATTTTACTAGTAGATCATTCTGCACTCTGCTATCAAGTAAAATGATATAATAAACAAACAAACAAAAGAATAATCCATGGAGGCCATAATTTAATCAGTAATGGTTTGATAACGGTTTCTCACCCTCTTCTACGTTATTAAAGCCGTAGTTTAATCACTAATTGTCTGATAACGGTTTCTCACCCTCTCCTTCACTATTAAAGCCGTAGTTTAATCAGTAATGGTTTGATAACGGTTTCTCACCCTCTCCTTCACTATTGAAGCCGTAGTTTAATCAGTAATGGTTTGATAACGGTTTCTCACCCTCTCCTTCACTATTGAAGCCGTAGTTTAATCAGTAATGGTTTGATAACGGTTTCTCACCCTCTCCTTCACTATTGAAGCCGTAGTTTAATCAGTAATGGTTTGATAACGGTTTCTCACCCTGTCCTTCACTATTAAAGCCATAGTTTAAAAGTAACGGTTTGATAACGGTTTCTCACCCTCTCCTTCATTATTGAAGCCGTAGGCCTTGATCACCTCCTGCTGGATTTGTGTAGCCACCGGAAGAACCAGTTGGAGCATCTTACCCATGTCATTGCAGGCACTTTCCCTCGCCTCCTCCATTCGAGAGGCATTCTCAGGCACAGAGAAGGCCTGGATCACCTCACTCAGCACCACTGCAACAGCATGAACACACAGACATGCACATGGATATACAGGTACACAGGGATAGGGTTATACCAGGTAGGATGAGTGAGGAGTGTAACCTTACCTCTGGCTTGTTCTATTGTCAGTGTGGGCTGCTGGGCTGGAGCTGATGCCATTCCAGGTTGTCTCTAGTGAAACCAAACACTGATTTGTCAACATGTACACAGGACAATCAATAAAGAGAAAACATTAATAGTAACTACATTTGAATAAATAGCTAGCTATAAATATACCTACAGCTTATAACTAACAATCCTGAAACTGAGAAATCAGATTGAACAGCTCTTCCTCTCCATAATTCTAGCTTTAGCAGTAAATGTTTCATAGCTGTTTGCAGCACGTACTTACAATAAAAAGCGCTTCTATTCTGTAAATTAACAAAGAAAAGACTTTAAAGTTACATCAAATCTTCGGCTTCGCGTTTTTTATTTATCCCCCACCCGTATTCCAACACCTCTCCTCCTGCGCTAAACGACTGGCTGATTCAGTGGCCAATCACGGAAGGTTTAGGAACTACTATCCAATCACATTACAGAATGCAGAATGATATTAACCAATCCCAGTGCAGAAGGCGCGGTTTGGCGAAATACGGGTGAGAAAATAAAATGTTCGTTATAATACCGACATATAGGCAACAAATATACACGACAGTTCCGGGTGTTGCACTGATCGGTGCGACCATCAGAAACGTCCGTGTGCAACATATAAAAAATAAACTGAAATTCTAGTAGTAGAAATGGTCAGCGTAGGTTTAGACATTGACACAGTTATTGTTATATTTTTAACTGTCTACCACAATATATTGGAGATTAAATTAAATATAACGAGTTCAAAGTACAGACTCACAGCTGTGGGAAAGGTGTTACATGAATTACAGCAGTTTTTAATATGTGGTTCCCCGTGGTTTTATTTATTTTTTTTTTTTTTTTTGGGCAATTGGCTGCTCGGGTGTGTGATATTCCCTCATTGTTACACTTACAATAAGCAGATAAAAGGTCTAGAGTTCATTTGCATTTAGAATCTGTCCCTGTTAACTCCATAGGACTGTCACTGCCTGTGAAGCAAACCATTATTAGGCTGAAAAATCAAAACGAGAGAGAGAGAGAGAGAAAATATTAGGTGTGCTAGCTGGCCAGCTCTTATTCATTATTCACGTCCACCTCCTGTATACTGTGGCACACAGCTGAAACAACCACAACGTTATCAATGTCCAAATTTTTATGGACCTGGCTGTATCTATAACCCATGTTAAGTGAACTTATAACAAATTGTTTTCTTGTAGTAACAAGATGCAGCTTTACTTACCCTTAAGCAAGAGATGTAGCTGCATAAGCACGTCAGCTAGATAATGATAAAATAAAGTGAGGACACGGGGCTTCCTCTTCCAGCGCTGTTGTTGGGGGGTAAACTAAAAAGGGTTCCAGTTCAGCTTCTTCACTTACCCGAGCAATTCCTGCCTGTACATATAGCTGATTTTTTTTTTTTATTAATCTATTTAATATCTAATGCTATGAGTTACACTGCACAACTTTTATAAGAATAATTGTTTGTGCTTCTATGCTAGTCAACAGGGTTTTGAGGCAGACAGTTGCAGGGCCAGTTGCTAAAGCGTGCCAGGGCCACAGATTAATTTTTTAATGCAACTTGGAGAAAGTTGTATATATTCAGTATTGTGCAAAAGTTTTAGGCACACTGTATTTTAGATAGATTTTTTTAATGACTTCTAAGTTATTAAGTGCAAAAACATTTTAGATTCCCAAACATGAGTTTTCCAGCACAAAATTAAATGTTACAGAAAAATGTTTGTATGTCAGTTTAAAAAAAAAAAAAAAAAAAAGCAGCATATTAAGTGGTAAGAGACACTTCAGACCAAAAACAAACAAACAAACAAACAAACAAAAAACCCATAATGAAGGCTGCTGGGTTTTGCAGAAAAAATAAGAAGCGAGTGTGACAGTTAAAGTCTGAAGAAGAACCGTGTCTGCTTCTGCAACATGCTGAATAAAACTTACAGCTCATTTCCTTATGAAAGTGCACACACTGTACCAGAGACTGCTCTTTTTTTTTTTTGTCAAAAAGTCATATTGACTTTGTTTCATATACTACTGTTTACATGTATGTATACACACACACACACACACACACACACACACTTTAATCTAGCAGTGAATGGTCAGCAATTAAAAAAAAAAAGAAGAGACAGAAAATACCCATTCAAGTTACTAAGTAACTATACATCATAAATTTGCCACCGCACAGAAATGTGAACAGATAGCAAACCCTGTTCATTTAGCTATTGCCTTCTATTTGTAACAGGTAGCATGCATAGACCATTCTTTTAAATGGGTCTGCACATAAGAGGTTCATCAAAGAGTTTTTATTTTTGTATCTGATAAATTTTTTTTAAAAAATACACTGAAAATGCATGTAAAAAATGTACAATAGTCAGTCCCTCCAGGATTTTATGATATTGCGATCACAGAAATTAACACAAAATCAAGCAAACACTGCAATATTCGGAGCAGCTTGCAATTTTTCAAAATTACCGCAGATTTTCTGCAGATTTGGGCCGAAACGCGTCATGTGAAGTCATCACCACGCGCATCCACCCAAAGCCCTCTTCGATTCACGTGTGTCGAACATGAGTACAACTAAAAGGTCTCATTTACCAACAATCACTGCGAAAGACCGTGCAAAACGTGACTGCAATTTCACCAACTGAAATAGTGTTTCCCCCCCCAAAAAAGAACAAGAACACAGCAATTTTCATCACAAATTTTTGGGGGAAAAAGCCACAAAAAAGAATTTTTGGTTGCAACAATCACAAAAAATTTCACATTACAAATTTTTTTGATTCCCCCTGGTTTTAACACAATTGTTAGTTTGTGAACACAATGTATAAAATACTGTGAAAAACAAATACATTCTTTCAACAGCAGCTTAAACTCAAGTTCCTTAATCACACCCACACAACAATAAAACAATTTAAAACCCACTTTGTTTTCCCCCCCTCACACAACTCCCGAAGCTGTAAAAACTACACAGATTGTTGCAATAAAAGACATACAGTCATTAAGTTATGGCATTACAGTGCTTTTTAACTCCTCTGTATGTCCATTCCTTCAGAAAGTGTCCTTTATGGTTTAACACAGCACTCTTCTTCACTGTGTGTGTAAGTTGACCTCTACATTGTCAAGGTAGTGTTGGGAAGTGGTCCTCCACTTCCATCACTTCCACCACAAGGTCACGGATTTCCCTGATGCAATCTAAAGGTCTGGCTGCTTCAGAATCGGGATCTGCAGAGTTATTGTTAACATTCGCGCCAACATCCGAGATAGCTTCACGCTTGACTATGAAGAAGTCCTCAGGTTTAGGGATGGCTGTTGTGGTTTCCATTGTTAGGTCATCTTCCTCAATGCTGTCTCCCTCCTCCTCTGTGGTCCAAGATGAATCATCAGAGAAATCTTGTCTCATCATATTGCTCACTTTGAGCTCATCGATTGGAGCTCCAAGTGAAGGGAGATCATCCAACACAACCTTGGTATCTCCAGTGCCATTGCTGTTTTGCTCCTTGACAACAAGGGGTTGTACACTCGAAGAGTTTGGCACAGCTGGAGCAGTTTCTTCAGCTGAGCTTGTCCTAATGTTGGCTGCACTCTCTGTTTCACTCTCCGCAGAAACAAATTTGAGATTTGATGAAGTTTCACTCTGTGACACTTGATCCAGGGACCCCATGTCTCCCCCTGGTGGAATAGCGTGGACTGGTGTCTCATTGGCTTCCGTTTCCACTGGCTTTGGAAAAGGTTCAGCCAACATATGGGCTGCTAGTTTAAGTGCAGGTTCTGTATTTGACAAGCTAGACGGGTCCACTAATGTCTCTTTGCTTATAGCAACTACATTGGAAGGCCCAGAGTACGTTTTCTTCTTCAAAGTCTGAGAGGCAACAAGCATCTTCTCCACAACTGCTGTGTGCATTGTAAGTGTCTCAGGTGTGGTAGATCTGGCTTGTATCTCAGTTCCAGCATTAGCAGGCACCTCTAGCACTTCATTGTCCTTCACTTTATGCTCTTCATCAGCTTTCACACATGCAGATACCTTAATAAGCTCCGGTTGTGCATGCGCCTGAATCTCTACCTGCTGGGCCACAATTACCTCAGACTCCACCATCTTCTCTGCCATGACTGAGTTTTCTCCAGTAGATACCTTAATAAGCTCTGGTCGAGCATGTGCTTGAATGATTACCTTCGGCTCCACCATCTTCTCAGCCATGACTGCTTCTTCACCAGTAAGTACATTAATAAGTTCTGGTTGAGCATGTGCCTGAATGATTACATCCTGCTCTACCATCTTCTCAGCCATGACTGCTTCTTCAAGAGGTGGTACCTCAATAAGCTCCGGTTGAGCGTGTGCCTGAACCTCTTCCTGCTGGGCCACGATTACCTCCGGTTCCACCTTCTTCTCAGCCATGACTGGATCTTCACCAGTCTGCTGGCTTTCCATTAGGTCATGACTCAGCAAAGGGGAGGATGGCAGAGCATTGTATTTTTTCAATTTGCCGGTGTAGTCTGGGCTGTTAGGGGGAGTGACGTACATGCTGGAAACACTGAAATGGTACCTGGACTCCATGAATAAGTTGTACTTCTTCATACTTGCAGCTTCCTTCACCACTGTAAATAAATGTGAACCAATCAGTCAGAGTAAGATTAAGGCATGATGCTTGAATTGAATAAAACAGGCATTCTTTGTAACTTACCCTTGCTAACGTCCTTCTCTAGTATCTGCAGCAGTATGTCCTCATAGACGTTCTCCACATTGATGAAATTTACATAATCATCAAATATGTACTGTTCAAAGTTCGGTAGATCCTAAATAAAATTTTCAGAAAAGGAAATAGTGTGTCCAGATTTATACTGATGATTGCAAAGACATTTTATATCATTTTGATACACTCACCAGTCACTTTATTAGGAACACCTGGACATTTATGCAGTTATCTAATCAGCCAATCATGTGGCAGCAATGCAATGAAAAAAAAAATCATGCAGATACAGCTCAAGAGCTTCAGTTAATGTCACATCAAACATCACAATCGGTAACCATGCCATGACTTTAACTATGGCATGGTTGTTGGTGCCAGATGGGCTGGTTTGAGTATTTCAGATACTGCTGGTCTCCTGGGATTTTCACACACAACAGTCTCTAGAGTTTACACAAAATGGTTGGGGGGGGGCATTCTGTGAGCAGAGGTCTGCAGGCTGAAGCACACTGTTGTTGAGGGAGATCAGAGGAGAATGGCCAGATTGGTCAGAGCTGACAGGAAGTCTATAGTAACTCAAATAATCACTCTTTACAACTGTGGTGTGCAGAAAAGCATCTCAGAATGCACATCAACCCTTGAGGTGGATGAGCTACAACATCGGAAGACCAAATCAGGTGCCACTCCTGTCAGCAAAGAACAGGAATCTGAGGCTATAATGGGCACTGAATGTGATCGTCTGCAGTTGTAGCGCATCCACCTCAAGTTTCTCTGTTTTGTGCATGCTGAGATGCTTTTCTGCTCACCACAATTGTAAAGAGTGATTATATTTGGTTAAAGTCACAGAGATCGAGGTTTGATGTGAACATTAACTGAAGCTCTTGACCTGTATCTGCA
Source organism: Ictalurus furcatus (assembly GCF_023375685.1). Lineage (NCBI taxonomy): Eukaryota > Metazoa > Chordata > Actinopteri > Siluriformes > Ictaluridae > Ictalurus > Ictalurus furcatus. The sequence continues at coordinate 13,009,765 of NC_071279.1, forward strand.
TGATTTTATGCATTGTACTGCTGCCACATGATTGGCTGATTAGAGAACTGCATAAATGTTCAGGTGTTACTAATAAAGTGTATAATAAAATAATAAATAATTTTACAAATATACATAATTCTAAATGTTTTTTAGCATAATCCTCTCATTTATAGCGGTACCTTTTTGAATGTAGGGGCTAGAAAAGCTTTGACACTGGGTAGAGTGATGTTCAGCAGAGCTTCTTGGAAAATCTTCTTTCTCTGTGTACTGCTGTCATAGTCATATTGCTGGTGGATGCACAGTTGTATACAATAACTGTTCACTGATTTAACGATACAGAGCACTTGTATGCGATAATGTTCTGGTAGTTAAGGGGTTGTGGTTAGGCTTGGTTGTGTGCAAAGCAATATTTAACTACTGTATTCCACAGGACAGTGGAAATAAAAAACACAAAGACAGTAATATGTAAGTGGATGAGAGTGTACGTGTGTGTGTGTGTGTGCTCACCTTTAGCACTCTATGTTTGGCTTTTACCATGGCATTTAATAGGTTGGTGTTGTCTTGTGGAATCTTGTTCAGAAGTAATCCAAAGGTGTATGCCACACTGTCCACCAGCTGCACCATTCAGAAGAAGTAATGTTCAAACCCACAGACATTAACATTCAATAAAAGAGCTGGAGCATTCACTGTTTCAGCAGAAATTATAAGTAAAGCTACAGCAAAATACTTTATATACAAATTTTCTGTTTTTGGAATTGCAGAGCTGTCATGCAAATCATTTATGATGGCTTTAGATAACTTTTTATTTTTTATAATTAATGTTTAAACAAAAGTTCAGAGTAAGGGTGTATTGCAATTTTACCTGTTGTATATCAATCTGTGTGCTGTGCTCCAGTCCTCTGCAGTTGGGGTAGCTGAATTCTTGGATATGATCCCTCAGGCGACTCACTTTCTCATAACAGCTCTCCAAGTCTGGTTTACTCATCTCCACTAAAGCCTAAAACAAGAACGTGTATTAAAGCCAATTCTATTCATCATACACTGGTTGGAGTGATCAATTATTAAACGGGCATTTGGTTTAAGGGTTTCTCTTATAAAAAGGTCGAAAATACCCCACCACAATATAATTGATATATTTGAATAAATATCAAAGAAATCTTCATTGATTTCTACTTTATTGCAGTTGCAATACATGCATTCCTACGATTTAAACACCACCTCACCTGTTGCAGCTCTTCGCTGGTCATGCCCTCCTGATAATTCTGGCACAGGTGCTCCATCATGTTCTCACTGACCTGCCGTGCGTCCTCAAAGCCCAGGCTGATGGGCCCCATCATCTCCTCCAGCAGAGCAGGCAGGCGAGGTTCTATGTGCTGACTGCAGTACTCTGTAGCCAGCTCAGCTACTGTGGCTGTTTAAAAAAAAAAAAAAAAAAAAAAGGGTAAGTAAATAAGACTAATTTCTTGCAGACCTTGTTAAGATATTAAGAGGGAATTATGCTCAAATTTTATTAATGGATTTGATCTCCATCATTCAGTACAGTGACAGCTGGCTGTGATTTTAGATGGGAGATGTAAGATCTATCAAAAGCTCAACAATGAGAATAATAGGGCTCTGCAATGCAGTATAACAAGGTTTCATCAATGCATATTGTGCTGTGAAGCCTTAATGCTAGGCTAGATAATGACTCGGTCCACTTGAGGCTAACTCTTTCAGACATGCCATACAGAGACCAGGCAACCTATGTTACCTAGCGGGGAAACCAAATGTGCATGCAAGTGCTTGTAAAACTGTCTACACAGAGTCCTGCAGGTTCTCCATAGGCAGGTCCTTCCTAAGCAGCAGCCAACACAACACAAACTCGCTGGCCTGGAGCAAAGTCCCCTGACAGGCTGTTGTCTTAATACCGCTCTAATTTTTTATATTTCAGTATAAATACGACCCATCACATCATTAAATTTTATTATAAGTCTTTAAAGTAGATAAAGTGAACCCAATTAAACAAATGAGACAAAAATATCATACCTGGTAATTTTTTTTATTGAGGAAAATGATCCAATATTACACATCTGTGAGTGGCAAAAGTATGTAAACCTTTGCTTTCAGTACCTGGTGTGACCCCCTTGTGCAGCAATAACTGCAACTAAACGTTTGCCGTAACTGTTGATCAGTCCTGCACATCAGCACAAATTTGTCACATCAGCACCTTGCCACTCAGTATAACGTATTACGGCTGTTCACAATATTGTGAGTATATGGAGTGTATTGTTTGGACAATTGCAATTACAGTTCTCTGTGGCTATCTGTGCTATCTGCTATACATGTGCTATCTGGGTATCCCAGTATGTCAATATCAATATGCATGATTGTGACACTAATAAAATTATGAGTGTGGCAATAATGCATATTGATATAACTGGGCTCCCCAGATGGCACAAATAATATATATGTATAGCGCATAGTGTTTGTTCATCATGGGGTGGTACCTCTGAGCTTGCTCTCCAGAAAGGCTCGGGAGCTCATGATCTGATCCATATCCGAGCGCATGAGTGCACTTTGCTGCTTGGTTGCCTCTCTGCACTCATCGTTCAGAGCAGCCATGCCCTCCATCAGAGTCTCCTGCACCAGGTTATATGCAGCCTCAACTGTCTGTGGGGCAGAAAAAAGGTGATGATTCACCACATGCATGGCATCTGTAGTATGAAGACACACCAAAGGGACATTTCCTTCCTAGCCATAACCTGAATGCAACACCTTAACTCTGATTCTAAAGAATTGGTAGAATTAGATCAAGTCATGTCAGTTTTTATTGTCATCCCAGCAACTTATACATCCAGGACCTTGGTGCAGAGGTTGCCAGTTTATTAGAACCGCCTCACCATTTTATCAAGTTTATCAGGTGAGCTTTCTAGGTATGCAACTGCTGACTGTAGTGCATTTACTGTCATGCACAATATGTGATGACTTATGTTCTGTCCATCATGGAAAAGGACCACCATAGGAACACTGCTGACCAGGTAAATTATTATATGGGTTTCAGCACAGCAGTGACGCTGACATGGTAGTGATCTGTAGCAAACACTATAGTTACTTACTGGCCACTACTTTTTTACAGAGATCAATTTGGAAGTGTGCTTAATGTCCAGTGACACTAATGCTATCTTCAGGAGAGTCTGCAGTAAAAGGAAATTGCCCCATGTCATTGCTAACGTGTTTGTCCCAGTTTGCAGTATGTCTTAAAACCTTGTCTAAAAGCTTATGCAGGTGTGACCAACCCAAAACCTACCATTTTAAAAATGTTCCGAGCCCATCAGCCAATGATAGGTAAAATGTCTTGAGGTGCATCTGAATATCAGAGGCAGGTTTGTTAGAATGAAAGTTTGCAGGGCTGGTACTACATTCTGTAGGGATTATTTGTCCATGAGTAGAGTTGGGCATCCCTGTCATAATGATTCCTCAAGCAAAGCTGTTTTTAAGACAGCAGAGAAGGGTTGATTTGATATATATATTTTGGTACGCACAGCAAACCACATTCTCTTCCTCTCCATCTTCTTGGCCTTCAGACGAGGAAGCACGTTTTTCTCAAGAGATGGCAGCAACTCCTCCATGGTTAGATTAGCCAACACCTAGCAGTACAGAGGGATTAAGGGATTAACGGATTTAGATCAATACAAGACAACACACGTACACAGCATCCAAATAGCTTTAATAATCATCCAAAATTACCAGAATGAATCATAAAATTAAATCTTGATGTTCACTATAATACAAATTTCAACAGGGACATAATCTTTGCTGTTGAATATATCCAAGTGCTACATGGATATATTCCCTATCCGAGACCTAAAAGTTCCTTGGTGCATGCTGACCTTATTTTCTAAACAGTCAGACTGGTACAACAACATTTTCACGTTATTCATTATTATTATTTGTCAGCATTAGACGTTGGCTGCTGTAATGCAGTGAAACAGGCATCTGAAACAATGCAGGGACACTCCCGGTTTGCATTCCACAAAAATAAAGCATAATCAAAGTATTGTTGATTGTGATCTGTACACCTGAATACCGGTTTGGTTGAGTGTCTGGGTGTGCATGTGTAATGAAACAATAGGGCAAAAATCAGTCATGGCATGAAAGGTGTTTCCTAAATCATAGTATATTGCTCTAATAAAACTAATCATACTGCTACACAGGCTCAGAGGTGGGTAGTAACGTGCTACATTTACTTCGTTACATTTTGAAAACAACGTACTCGTAAGAGTAGGGTTAACTGGCCATACTTATACTCAAGTTTATTTTTAATCACAGAAATGTACTTTTACTTCACTACTGTTAAATGTTACTGTTAAATGTTAATGAATAAGTGTAGTTTTGATAATTCATTTATATCACGTATAATGAGGTTGCGAGTCTCGCTGTAATCTGCAGTGGTCTGAATGCGGACGCAACAACCGCTCACTTTTTTAGCGGCTCAGTCCTGGAGAGGGGGGAGAAGTGAGCACGCACAAACACTCACACTCTCTCTCTACACACTTTCTCTTCTGTTCTGTTACATAATCTCTTCTTTTGTTCTTTATTGTCTTGTTTAAATGCAGATGTTGACAAGATTGTCTTGTTAACATGTTGTGAAAACAGATATTCAACCGTTAGGAAAATGTTTATTTTTTGAGGTGTGCGCGTGCGTGTGTGTGTGTGTGTGTGTGTGTGTGTGTGTGTGTGTGTGTGTGTGTGTGTGTATTGAAAATGTCAGATTGTGTGTTATTGTAGCCATCACAGGCCTGGGATATGTTACGTCATCTTGAATAGACAGACTTTCAAGGAGCGGTGTGACTTACAGTTCTCCATGTAGTTCGAGAATCAGGTTTCTATCTTCATTTTTAATCAGATCTGAAGTAACTAGTAACTTGCCACTTGAGTAGTCTTTGCATTGGATACTTTATTACTCTTACTCAAGTAATTATTAACATTATTACATTTACTGTTACTTCAGTAATTATTTTTATAGGTAGTTTTACTTGTACTTGAGTAAAAGTTTTGGCTACTCTACCCACCGCTGCACAAGCTGTTACAAACCAATGCGTGCTGTGCTACAGTGTGGAGAAATGGATTCTACCTGCACATCGTTGCCTATCAGCATATCCCATGGTTCATAGTAGCCCTTGTCTTGTCTGTAGAGCTGAATGGCTTTGATGAAGGCCTGCACCTCATATGTCGTCTTCTTTAAGAAGTCTGGAAGGAGGATAGAGGAGTGGTTATTGCACTATAAATTCATGCACATTTAAGCAACACTTCTCATTTTGCTCATCGTTCATGTTAGCTCCAGTAAGTAAAACTCCTAAAGATTATTAGAACATAGATATCTTTCTCAAATTGAAAAACAGGTTTCCTTAAAAAACAAACAAACAAAAAAAACCCATACAGGTAGATAGCTATTGACATTGCTAAATGACATTACATCAGACATAAATACATTAGAAAGTAATCTTTCTAATGCAAGTCTTGTTGTGATGTGGTTCTGCCTCTCCAGCAGGTGTTCTACTGCTATAAAAATGGAGTTTCCTGTGCTGTAAATAGGATCCAGTGGTGTTACCTTGATTCTGGTGGCGAATGCAGTCAGATAGCACGGACATGAACTTGGCTTGTTTGGTCTCCTGGAGGAAGCAGAAGTAGTGGTCTCTCTGGTATGGCAGTCGGAGGTACACTGGAAACTGGCCTGGCATACCCACCACTGGAGGAGCAAAGTCCTCTTTTACATCTTTAACACAAAACACACTACTAAGCCCAGAATCAGAATCAGTCTGACTTTAAAATATAGTCTACAATTCTCTTACTGCATGTCAAACGTGACCAATACAATACAATGTTTATAGTGAAACAAGTCCTGCTCAAACTTCAGAGTAGGAACATTTGTGGCAAATTTATTTAACATTTGTGCCAGTTCTAAGAAAGCCAAACCAAAGAGCCATATACACATGAAAACAGTGCATTATCTTTAATTGAAACTACACCTTATAGTGAAGTGAAATGTGTTACTATCATATATACAGTAGGTGCTCCAAGTTCATGTCACACACATTAAAACCACCTGCCTAATATTGTGTAGGTCTCCCTTGTGCCACCAAAACAGCTCTGAGCTGTCAAGGCATGGACTCCACAAGACCTCTGAAGGTGTGCTGTGGTATCTGGCACCAAGACATTAGCAGATGTTAGTTAAGTCCTGTAATTTGCGAGGTGGGACCTCCATGGATCGGACTTGGTTGTCCAGCACATCCCACAGACGCTCGATCAGATTGAGATCTGGGGAATTTGGAGGCCAAATCAATACCTTGAACTCTTTGTCATGTTCCTCAAACCATTCCTGAACAATTTTTGCAGAATGACAGGGAGCATTATCCTGCTGAAAGAGGCCACTGATATTAAGGAAAACCATTGCCATGAAGGGGCGTACTTGGTCGGCAACAATGTTTAAGCAGGTGGTATATGTAAAAGTAACATTCACATGAATGCCAGGACCCAAGGTTTCCCCAACAGAACATCTCCCAGAGCATTACACTGCCTCTGCCGGCTTGCCTTCTTCCCATAGTGCATCCTGGTGCCAGTTCTTCACCAGGTAATCCAGGCACACGCACCTGGCCGTCCACATGATGTAAAAGAAAACGTGATTCTTCAGACCAGGCCACCTTCTTCCATTGCTCCATGGTCCTGTTCTGATGCTCATGTGCCCATTGTAGGAGCTTTCGGTGGTGGCCAGGGGTCAGTATGGGCACTCTGCATCTACGCAGCCCCATACGCAGTGAGCTGTGATCCATTGTGTGTTCTGACACTTTTCTATCAGAGCCAGCATGAACTTTTTCAGCAATATGTGCTACAGTAGCTCTTCTGTAAGATCAGACCAGATGGGCTAGCCTTCGCTCCCCACATGCATCAGTAAGCCTTGGAAGCCCATGACCCTGTCGCCGGTTCACTGGTTGTCCTTCCTTGGACCTCTTTTGGTAGGTACTAACCACTGCATACCGGGAACACCCCATAAGACTTTCAGTTTTGGAGATGTTCTGACCTAGTCGTCTAGCCATCACAATTTGGTCCTTGTCAAAGTCGCTCAGATCCTTACGCTTGTCCATTTTTCATGCTTCCAACACATCAACTTCGAGAACTGACTGTTCACTTCCTGCCTAATATATCCCACCCTCTTACAGGTGCCATTGTAAGGAGATAATCAATGTTATGGCTGATTGGTGCACATGTTTCTTGCCAAATAGCAGGTGTAATGTTTTAATTAATTCTAAATTTTGAAGGCTCTCAACCCAGTCCTGATTTAGAATCACATACTACCTACAGTCATTATAACGGCAAAGCATTTTATCACCCTTTCTCTGAAGCACGTATTAAATAGACGCATACAGACCAGGAACGCTAATTACATATTAACTATGGTCCTATGACTTCCAGAGGAGATAAGAGTCACCGGTATACCTTCTTGTGCGCATGCATGCACACCTTTTACGATGTCCCAGAGTGATGTATGACGCAGTATTTCCATGAACCTTCTCACCTAGTTCCCGACACTGTGGTGGTTCAAGATGTCCTGACTTTAATATTAATTGGTTCTGGGTCTGGATTAACAATGAACTTATTGGAAGGTCTCGGCAAGTACATGCATGTGTACGAAGGTATCCAAGTGAGAAGGTATCGAGGTTAGAAGGTATCCAGGTGAAGGTAACCACCCCCGGGTGGTTATTAGGGTCATATTTTAGGTGCACTTTATCCCATTAACTAAGTCTTGGTTAAGTAACAAACTATGGAGAATAAAATACAGCCCTGGTCTTACTTACTGTCAGAGTCAGGAAAGCTCCTGTCTACCACTTCCATGTATTTCTCTTCTGTGGTCAAAATAGTGCCTCCTGTAGTTGGCAGATTGTACAGTGGCAGTACACCTTTCATAAAAGTCTGCAGAAGGGAGAGATTAGCATATTATTGCTAATATATTATAGCATATTATTATCTATAGTCACCAGGACATCATCATTCCCTCATTTTTCTTTCATAGAGGAGAAAAATCTTGCCTCATAGCTCTCATGGCACTCCAGAGAATAATTGGCACGAACCACCACAAACCTCTCCTTCCATTTCCTGTTATCATAAAAGCAGAGCACAGGCTCCTGGTAGACCACCTCTGCTTCCTGTGGGGGATCCTGGGTAATTAAACAAACACATAAGAGGAACGAATATTTGGCAATACTTCAGTCATTCTTGATATGTTATTCAAGCCAATTAAGACTAATTAAGTCTCTACAATGTATGATCAAATGCTCCTTTACATCCAACTAGTCCTTACCTGCTGTTTAAGGAGCTGAGTATGCTCTTCTTCGCGTTGTACCAACTCATCATGAACATGGGCGAGAAAGGCCAGAGAGTATTGCTTCTTGTAGATCGATGCAAAATTCCTCAGCTCTGTCTGCGCCCACCCTGAAATGCAAATAAAACACACTACTGAACAGCTACTTAGAGCTGAAAAAATACTTATGTGACCGCATAACTGAGAGCACGACAAGACATCATGTGCAGACAATCGCATAGTTATCCATCTTCATACATGCATGTGATGTGAGCGTGTACACTAGGGGGCCAGTGTCACATGAAACAAACAAATTTTAGAGAAAATAGAAAGGGGAAATGAGCAGTCTTTGAGCTAAAGGAGATTTCCATGGTTCACTGTATGAAATAGAAAGAGATGTAACTTTGTTTTGAAAAGAGCTTGGAAAAAAGAAACTGCATGATCAACAATAAAAGTCAGTTCTCACTAACTCAGTTCTCACTAACTGCTGCACCCTACTGCCCTACCCTACACTCCTCCACCATACTGCCCTACACTCCTCCACCATACTGCCCTACACTCCTCCACCATACTGCCCTACACTCCTCCACCATACTGCCCTACACTCCTCCACCATACTGCCCTACACTCCTGCACTCTACTGCCCTACACTCCTGCACTCTACTGCCCTACACTCCTGCACTCTACTGCCCTACACTCCTGCACTCTACTGCCCTACACTGACAACAATAATCCGATATTAATCCGATTAAAGTGATACTCTGATTAAGAAACTAGCATGTAAACAGTAATAATTGATGACCTTAATCCGACTAAAGTCATACTCGGAGTAAACACAAATCGAATTAATACATGTGGAGTATTCTTATTTTAGTTGCATTATTGAAGTGCATTACAGACATGTACACACCTTAATCACACTTTTAACGTCGTGTGAGAGTTTTCACCGCATTTTGTGACAGGACACGATCACACACGGCAGTGCTCAACCGTTTTACGGCAAACAAGAGAGCACGGCTGCGTCCGAAACCACGTATTTACCTACTGTATAGTAGACGAAATACATGTATTTCGGTAAGTACGCGGTTTGGGACGCAGCCCACGGCTTCAAGCAGTCATCTATTTTCACATACAGCATGACAAATAATTAACTGCACTTGAAGCTTTCGTAAAATTAAAAATGAAACACCCAAAACTGTATACGGTGCCATAACGAAGACGAACTGTTGATACGTGAAATTCTGGAGGGAACGTCGGACGGCGTGGCATGGGGACGTAATGACGTGTGCCGTTAATCGATCTATGTTCTATAACATGTAAAACAGGAACATAAAAGGAATATTCTAAAAGCAACTCATGTAAACACCGTAATCAGAATACTGTCTTATTCAGAATAAGGTCAATAATTAGATTTCTGCTGTCCATGTAAACGTAGTCAGTGAGACGTTTGAACCAAATCAAGAAATATCACATGCCGAATAGATTCCATCCATCCATCCATTTTCCGTACCGCTTATCCTGTGTGCGAGTGTGAGTGTAGATGTGTTTGTGGGTGTGTGTGTTTCGATGGTTTGAGATGCCTCGCATTCTTGAGTTATGAAATCAGCCCCAGATGGCAAGGCTGCATTAAGCATGACCTGTCTAACACGTGACCTGCATGGCCTGTTCTGTGCTCACATACCTTATATGCATGTTTCACCCACATTTCAATAACAGGCAATGGTGTGTGTGTGTGTGTCAAAATCGCTGCACTAATTTTACTATATAAATGATAGGTTATGTCCTGCTGAGTCCACTTTTTTTTTTTTTTTTTTAGAAATAAGCCTCAAATCACTAAGAAGTTATTCTGATTGATCACCTTTATACTATGATGAAACATGTCTTTCCTCATGGAAGTGCTCTCTCTTCCTGGATCCCTGAGTTAACAAGGCTTACTGAAGGAGCATGATTATTGAGATTTTGAGTAAGCTTTTGGACCAGTGTGTTAGTGCTTTCCATCTCCCTCATCAAAACATCAACTTAGTGCTGGAATATAATATCTTTTGGAGGAATTGGTGTTCATTCTTCCTGTACAGTTCCAGTGCAGAGATTTTGTAGAACCTGTGTCAAGGTGCAGTGAAGCTCTTCAGGCAGCTCACAGTGCCTCAACACCTTACTAAGACACTTCATGCTGGGTTTATGCTCTGTATTAATACACCTGTGTGTATTGTCATTTAAAGAAGATTAGAGGGTTTCTATTCACAGGTGAAGATTTGACATGAAATCTAGTTTTTAATAAGCTTTATTACAGTGATAGCTTTATTCAGAACGAGTGTTTTCTTAGTGTTTTGGTACAAAAAAAAAGTACACTTACCTTTAATGAAACTGCATTGATTTTCATCCAGAAGACTGGACGATATTCCCATAATGGCGTAGTTAGTTTTTAAGATGTTCTGCCCTCGAGTTGTCTCAAATGAAGTCGCGTTTCTTTTCTCAGTCAGACTTCAAAATATAACTTCGCGACACCGACTATTACCTTAATACATAGGGGCTCTGTCCCAAATGGCGCAATTGCTAAGCAGGTGAGCTTGTAGGTAGTCCAATTTCTCGCTGCAGCCTGGGGCTTGGGGCCGGGGTTAGTTACACCTGGTAGGCGGAGTATCACGTGTTACGTCACCTTAAGTGTGTGATTAATATGAGGTGTAAAGCATTACCATACAGTCTGGAGACGAGTCGATTCGATTCACGATACTGGCTTCACGATTCGAGTCAACTCGGTTCTCAGATATGGAAGATGAAAAACAGTAAATAAATAGATACATAAATAAAAAAAATTATGAATATATAAACCCACGTGTTCCCACATAAATAAATATATAAATAATTTAATGTGGTAAAGGAGATAAACTAAAATAAATCAAATAAACGGTGGGCGAAATGCAAAAATGTTTAATTAAATACTAAACTGAAAGTGGACCCCCCCACACACACTTAGTTGTTCATTTATTTCAGAATGTAGTTCCGCATTTATTATTTTCCCTAGCGCAACATGCTCATGAGAGGATGTCAATCAAACATCAGTAGACAGAATTCATGCCACCATTGGCCGAACATTGTAACTGTTCGCCGACACTGTTGAAAATAGAAATATGCTATCTGCTGATTATATGCTCTTCAGAGGTCAGTTAATGTGGAGGACGAAACCTGCAAAAACAATAAATAATAAATAATATAGTCACATATAGACAACCGAAGTTCCTCATAAAGTTTAGAATCTCTACTTTTTAAACATGTCACAGGTTTTATTTTAATATTATGCATAGTTTAGTACAGGGGTGCCCAATCTTATCCATAAAGAGCCGGTGTGGGTGCAGGTTTTCATTCCAACCAACCAGCCACACCTGATTCCACCTGTTTAATCAGTTGATCTTGGCTTTCAATAGACTCAGGTGTGGCTTCTGCTTGAAAAACCTGCACCCACACCGGCTCTTTCGGGATAAGATTGGACACCCCTGGTTTAGTACATCATGTCCTGAATATTATGGATATTAATAACAATATGATTTTTTTTAAAATAAATACATATTTTGAGTGATGTGGACACAATCTTGAGATGTATTTATTTGTTTTATTGACAGTGATGTAATTAAAACAAAAATTTAATGATGCAATAAATATACTTTGACCTTGCATTAGATACTATCTGGTTTGAATTTGAAAACATCTTAGCTTTAAATTTAAAACAATAGAAATTGTTTCCCATCAATCCCCCCAAAAAATCCTGAATGTAACGTTTAAGCAATTTTAGTTCATTTCATAAATCACTGCTCAGGCTGATCTAATTTGTATTTTTTAATGTTAAAACAGATTTGTTAATAAAATTGAGCAAACTGTGCAGCTTCACGCTTTAGCACCCTTACACCGATAATCTATTACATCATTTAATTTGATCTGTCGCCAAATAAATAAATCAAACGTGATGTGCATTTGAAGGTGTATGCCTCTTAATGTTATATTGCTTGCTAAAGACACACAGCTTAGCCAGAAAATGCTTCTTTATTTTGGGCCCATACACAAAATATACCATTATTTAAAGCTCAATAGCATTTGAAGGGAATGATGTACAGTCATGATCCCAACTGTAAAGGGTTCATCTAAATGTCAGGTATGACACACACCTTTTAGATTTTTAATATTTATTAAAATAAGCTATTAAATCACATGTAAATTAGATATGAATTTCACTGTGGAATGGGCCCATACACAAAATATGCCATTACTTAAAGCTCAATAGCATTTGAAGGGAATAATGTACAGTCACAAAACCAACTGTAAAGTGTTCATCTATGTGTCAGGTATGATGCACACCTTTTAGATTTTTGATATTTAACCCTAAAATGCATGAACCAAAAAAACCTTCACGAATGCATAAAGGGGGTCAAAATGACCCGTACTGGATTGAATGGTTTTCTTCAAAAAATAGATGTCCTATTAATGAAATTATATATATATGCTATTCATACACACACATACACACACACACACACACACACACACACACACATATATATATATATATATATATATATATATATATATATATATATATATATATATATATATATATATATATATATATATATGTAAATGATACTTATATATACTTAAGAGGACCAAATATAAGTTGCAAGTCTTCTTAAAAGCATGGACACAATCTCGAAATAATTGTCATCAGACCCTTGTTTCAGCCATTAGTTTCTTATTTAACACGATATTTAAATTAATAAATGATTGGGCCATTTACAGTCGAACCAGGACTTCAATGGTTTATCACATAAAACACAGACATTTTTAATTTTTAATAATCCCAAAATTATGCATATACTATTCCTACATGATGCTGGGAATCTATTGCTTTTAAAATGTCTAGATTACATTTACGTGAACTAAAACACATTACCTTTGCCTTTCGTTAAGTTTGGCTTGACTACAAAGTCTTATTTATAAAGATCCAAATTGTTTTGCTTCAAAGATTTTTCTGATGTCCTGAAGCATCCTGGTCCATCCTGAGCGCTTCACTCATCTGATACACTGTTAATCCTGATTACTCACAATTCAGACAATGAAGAATTTTCATTCTCAACCTCTGGGATAGTGTTTCAGAAAACATAAAAAATATTAGAAACACCAGATGTTTTTTAATCCAGATTTTATTATTATTATTTTGTTTGTTTGTTTGTCTGTCCTTGATTTGTAGTAAATCAGTTACTTGGGGAATATACAGGGTGTTCCAAAAGTCTCCATACATAAGGGACTATGTTTGACAGCACCACGTCGGTTGTGCCTTCGTCAGTGGATGTTCGTGGACGTCCACTTCTCGGTTGGTCTGTAGTCTATTTGAATTTGTTAATAAGTTTGGCAACAATGTCGTTCGTGTGTGTGATGTGCTTGCTATGTTTCCTGTTAAAGTCCATCGCAACCTTGCGACAACTTCCCGATCCAGCTGTGAGAATGATTTCAATATGTTCTTCTTAAAAAAAAAAATGTATATATAAAAAATATAAAGTGTTGTAAGCATGAAAAATCTTGGAAGCTTTGTTTTGACAATGTAAATCCTTATTGAAAAGTCCATTATAACTCAGTAGGGACTTGGTCTATGGATCTGTGGCCCTGATGTCTTCTACTAGGTCCCCAGATATTCTGTTGTACACAAAAGAGAGTCATATTTATAGCATTAGAAACTTCACAAAAGGAACACATCTAACACAAAAGAGGATACATCTAAACTAACCAATCCTAGTTGTTGGTTATTTTTTTCTTCAAATTGATTTAAGTCAAGAGAATCTGCTTAAATTTTGTCATTTCAAATAGGACCACTTTTAAAGCCAGAAAACAATGAAGCAGCAGCGACACATGGCTGCTGTTTAATAGCACATGGTCCCCCTGCATTTCATTAAAATTGCATATTGACACTCCATGTACTTAGAATAAAGCTTAACGGCTCACCAGTTGGTATTAGTGTAATTATTTGTTGTACAGCAAAGTGCAATATTACATGCAATTGTACTACATACAAATATACAACATTTTAAAGTTCCTCTAAGTATCTTCCTTCTGGCCAACCCTTTCTCCTGAGGCCGAATGTCACCCCAGTTATGGGGAGGTTGATGTGAACTGCTAAGATTTCATATAAATTTCTGAAAGAAATGATCAGGATGGTTTCTAGGCCTAATCCTAGGTACAAAAAAAAGTACATTAATGTCTACTATAAGTATATAAACCAAGTATTGAGAGCATGAATTAACATACTTTTCAGAACGTTGACATTTCTCTATTATAAATTCTTTATTCGAATATTTTGAAATACTGTATTTTTGATTTCCATGAGCTGTAGGCCGTAGTCGTCAAGATTAAAACAAAAAAAAGGCTTGAAATATTTCACTTTGTGTGTAATGAATCTAGAATATATGAATGTTCCACTTTTTGAATTAAATTCTGAAAATAAAATGAACTTTTCCACGATATTCTAATTTTTTGAGATGCACCTGTATACTAATGAATAATTTGAAATGAAATGAAATGAAACATTTCCTGGAGCAAAGTCTCCTCAGTGGGCAGGGCTGCAGGGGCGGACGGCTTCACACCCTCATCTGAACCAAAAATATTAAAACATGATTCATGCTGATATTGTTTTACTATTTGCACCATCCAATTGTGTGCAGGGAACATCTTTATTGTTTTGCTACACATTTTACAGACTATATGATGTCGGTGGGGTTTTTTTGTTTTTTTTTTGCTTGTTTGTTTGTTTTGTTTTACACGTGACTTATACATGACGTTTAAATCCATGCTAACCAAGTTGGAGCACAGCAGCAGCTGTATTTTTTTTCTCCACTTTCCTCCGTAATGTCCCTTGCTGTCTTGTGTTATCTGTAGGCGATCCAAATTAAGCTGCTTTATTGACCTTAGTAAATATTTAAAAAGCCTAAACTGGAATTACAATGCAAAACTCTCCGAGATAAAGAGGCAATACATGGATATTATTAAAAGTGTAAACCAGACTGTTTATCAGTCTTGGTAATTTTGTTGGTTAGTTCAGCTTACTCTCCGAGTTGTTTTCACATTGTGGACAACGTTCGGTTTCTGTAGGATACACTGCTGTCTCATTTGTTTATGGAGACTTTGGGTGTGGGAGTTTGGAGGATTGTGAGAGTAAGCAGAACATGCCAATGCTTTGAAGGATGTAATGTTATTTAATTGCGAATCTGTTTTTAGAGGATTTAAACCTAACATGGTGAACAAATTACATTATAGAATTCAGGCAATTTTACTGGGGTTATCTCACACAGTGTAGCAAGTAATAATCTGGAAGGACCTTTGTAATATCACAGTCTAAAACTGGATTTAAATAGAAGCAAATTAGTAAATGAATCACATGTAAATGTATCACTTGAATATGAATGACATGAAAATGAATCTCATGAAAATGAATCACATGTAAATGAATCATGCGTAAATGAATCACAAGAAAATGTATCACCTGAATATGAATCTCATGAATATGAATCACATGAAAATGAATCACATGTAAATGAATCATACGGTAATGAATCACATGTAAATGAATCACATGTAAATTAATCATATGTAAATGAACCATATGAAAATGAATAAATAAATTAAAGACAAAAGTGTAAACAAAAAGAAAAGAACAATAATTAAAATATAGTCAAGAATATTAAAGCATTTGACTAAATACAAAACGCTTGTTACAGGACAATTCTCATGAGGGAAAGTTTTTGCCATGGCTACTGCCAAATAGTTTGAAACTGGAATGTAAAATGTCTCACTTACAATATTTACACCTTTGATATCATGACACTAACTGGGGTCACATGTATATATTTATATCTAGGCTTTGGATTTGACTTCATACTTAAGCATCTATAAATACACTGTGCAACATACAACATGTCCAAATTATTATGAGGCAAATTTGCATTATAAATATCTTAAAACCATACGAATAGTCAGAGTTAATTATAGATTTCGATTGTCAATGTCACTGTGTGATGTCAGAGTAAGTTTGGTGGTGTGAAATGTCAGTACATGTTAGGACATCATTATAAGTACTGTCATGGATATATTTCGCCTGCTTCCAAAATATTATTATTATTATTATTATTATTATTATTATTATTATTATTATTATTAGGACAGGGACACTGACTGGAGTTGGATGTTGTCATTTAAATGGTCCTTACCAGGCATGGAGCTGCAATTTTGGTCCTCTGACACTGCAGCCATCCCTGGAAGCTCTATCTGCTGAACATGAAGCAAGCAGTAATGTGATACACTGTGGTGTAGTGTAGGTAGTATATGAATCAACATCATAATACTTAAACACTTGTTATACCTGGCCCTGAGCGCTGGGAGTGAATATCTGCTCTTGGTGGTACACGTGGGAGGATGGGATAGGGTGTGGCAGGTCACCAGCTTCAACCTGCGGTCCAGAGCAGGAAATAATGTCCCAGCTGGGGTAATACGGCTGTGGCAGGAGGAGAAGTAACAAAAAGGGTTTGGGTTATGCTTAAGAGACCTAACTAGGATAATCAGTTAACTTCCTCTGTAGAACTCTTTATTGTAGAGATGTAATACTGTATAGTAATACAGCATGAGAGAAAAGACATAAATAATTCTGTTATTAAATGCAAATTCAAGATTCATATAAAAACATAATTTCTGAACTCCTCCTACAATTAGAATAAAAACAGTCTTATACCTGTGCAGGCAGGCTGTAATACGCCTGGCCCTGAGTGATGGGGGAGAAGTCCTGTTCCTGGTGGTACACGTGGGGCGCAGAGACAACGTGCTGGACGTCACCAGCCTCAAGCCACGGTCCAGAGTTGGATGAATCCCAATTTGCATAATACGGCTGTGGCAGAAGGAGAAGAAACAAACAGGGTTTGGGTTAGGCTTTAGAGACCTAAGTAGAACAATCAATTATATCAGTTTGTAGAACTCTTTAATGTAGAGATGTAATACAGGGTGAGAGAAAAGACATAAATAATTCTGTTATTAAATGGAAATTCAATATTGGCATAAAACATAATTTCTGAATTAAACAGTCCTACAATTAGAATAAAAACGGTCTTATACATGTACCTGGGCAGGCGGGCTGTAACACACCTGGCCCAGTGTGCTTGGGCTGAAGTCCTGTTCCTGGTGGTACACGTGGGGCGCAGGGACAAGGTGCTGGACGTCATCATCCTCAACCCATGGTTCAGAGCTCGACAAATCCCAACTTGCATAATATGGCTGTGGCTGGAGGATAATAAACAATCTGGGTTTGGGTTAGGCTTTAGAGACCTGAACACGACATTCAATTAACTCCCTCTATAGAACTCTTTATTGTAGAGATGTAATACTGTATAGTAATACAGCATGAGAGAAAAGACATTAATAATTCTGTTATTAAATGCAAATTCAAGATTGGTATAAAAATATAATTTTTGAACATAAACAGTCCTACAATTAGAATAAAAACGGTCTCATACCTGGGCAGGCAGGCTGTAATACGCCTGGCCCTGAGTGATGGGAGTGAAGTCCTGTTCCTGGTGGTACACATTGGGGGCAAGGACAAGATGCTGGACATCACCATCCTCAACCAACGGTTCAGAGCTCGACGAATCCCAACTTGCGTAATATGGCTGTGGCTGGAGGAGAAGAAACAAGCAGGGTTTGGGTTAGGCTTTAGAGACCTGAACATGACATTCAATTAACTTCCTCTGTAGAACTCTTTATTGTAGAGATGTAATACTGTATAGTAATACAGCATGAGAGAAAGACATTAATAATTCTGTTATTAAATGCAAATTCAAGATTCATATAAAACCATAATTTCTGAACTTAAACAGTCCTACAGTTAGAATAAAAATGGTCTCATACCTGTGCAGGCAGTCTGTAATATGCCTGGCCCTGAGTGCTGGGGGAGAAGTCCTGTTCCAAGTGGTACACGTGGGGCGCAGAGACAACGTGTTGGACGTCACCATCCTCAACCCACGGGCCAGAGTTGGACGAATCCCAACTTGAGTAATACGGCTGTGGCAGGAGGAGAAGAAACAAGCAGGGTTTGGGTTAGGCTTTAGAAACCTGACCACGACATTCAATTAACTTCCTCTGTAGAACTCTTTAATGTAGAGATGTAAGACAGAATGAGAGAAAAGACATAAATAATTATGTTATTAAATGAAAATTCTACATTGACATGAAAACATAATTTCTGAATTTAACCAGTCCTACAATTAGAAGAAAAAAACAACAACAGTCTAATACCTGGGCAGGTAGGCCGTAATACGCCTGGCCCTGAGTGATGGGGGTGAAGTCCTGTTTCTGGGGGTACACATGGGGGTCAGGGACAAAGTGCTGGAAGTCACCAGCCTCAACCCAGGGTCCAGAGTTGGATGAATCCCAGCTTGTGTAATACGGCTGTGGCAGGAGGGGAAGAAATAAATAGGGGTAGGTTAGGCTTAAGAGACATAAATAGGAGTATCAATTCCCTTTGCTGAACTCTTTAATGAAGGCATGTAGTATTGTAATAAATCATGAGAGAAAAGTCCATAAATATATTTGTGTATGTGTGTGTGTGTGATGTACGTCTGATTACAAAATCAGGCTGTTTATCCAAGTCATCTTAGGCCTCATGTTAATGAGAAAAGATAACGATATGATACTGAAGCGATTCAGTAATTTAAAAAGCTGGGATGCTGAGGGGAAAATCCTTATCTCCTTTACTTAGCTGCTCTATATGTTCAGATAGCCTTTTCACATGGTACACAGTCACCACCGAAATGATTCACTCTACACAGGTCTAGATATTTTAATTCGTGTACTACAAGGATGTATCGTTTATGTTCAGTCTTCGTGATTTGTGATTAAGGCTTGGGCGCCCCCTCTTGGAGAGAACGGAAATTATCACAGAGATAG
Organism: Ictalurus furcatus; assembly: GCF_023375685.1. Lineage (NCBI taxonomy): Eukaryota > Metazoa > Chordata > Actinopteri > Siluriformes > Ictaluridae > Ictalurus > Ictalurus furcatus. Next base: position 13,029,047 of record NC_071279.1, read on the forward strand.
TGAATATTTCAATAACACCTGTCCGTCCTAACAGTAAAACTACATATGAATAGTTACCGCTAAATTTTACAAAACGACGTTTCAAAATCGCCTAACGGCCTGATTCATAACACTACTATGTCTGCTCAAAGCTTACCATTTCTTCAGAAGATGATATTGGTGCAGGAAAATGCTCAGATTAATGGCAAAGATGTTAAAAACGTGAATAGAGATGTCCAGAAATGTAAAAATTTGCTTAAGAGATGTGAGGTTTGCGGAAAGTATCCGATCGCAGGCGAGTTATGAGTCGGAATACGTCAGAAATTTTAAAAAGCGCCACTGTGGGAGCATAATATTCTATTTTGATATTCAAAAAACAACACCTAGCAACCCATCCCCCCCCCCCCCCCCCCCCGTCACTATCAATTCGTGTAAACTCAAGACATTATCATGTGAGAAATATCATATTTTCTGCAGTTTTCTGCACAACATAAAGACATAATCACAATGCACAACACAGTCACATTCATAAGGAAGTTATGAATGTTTAGATGCACATTCATAAAGTTTTCATTGGTGCTACTACACAAATGTGCTTAAAAATGCATCATTTTGAAAACATATTCACATTTCATATAGGTGTGTTCACACATAAACAAAAAAGAAAGAAATGTTTATTTAATGAAGATATTGATTTTGTGGAGGTAACTCAGTAGTGTGTTATTTTCTAGATAATTAAACCTAAACTGCTTAGCAAAACAGCAATTAAAACATGCATTGATTTTGGCCTATGACATTTTTTCAAAGCAGTTAGAATAACTCTTCTGTAATGGCATTTAACAGTGCAGATTACATTTATATCATACTTACTGTATTACATTCATGTGATACATATGGTATCACATATAGTATACAGATTAGTGAAGTGTAAAAGTAGTAGTTTTTGAATATACAGGGTGTCCCAAAAGTCTCTATACATAGGGGACTATGTACGCCAGCACCAGGTGTTCGTGGATGTCCACTTTCCTGTTGGTCTGAAACTCTTCCAGTCTTTTTGAATGTATTAATAAGTTTGACAGCAGTGTCGTGTGTGATGTGGTGCTTGCCATGTTGTACTTGGCTTCTTGTCATGTTAGAATTACAGCTAGAAAACATCATTAGTTTTACTGTTAGAAGACGGTATACCAGTTTGCCTGAATTTCTGATGCCCCATAAACAAAACAATAAGAATTGAGAATAAAACTAGCGCTTCAAATCTGTCCGAATGTGTTTAATAGCAATTTAACAAACAACTGTTGAACAAGCAGAACATAGACTTAAATACGACATCTTTGACTTCCAGCAGTCAACTCTCCTCAAATCCACAGCCGTGACATCTGCATCTGTGCAGTTCTTTGTCATAAATGCATCTGATTTAACTGTGAAAAAGGGAATAAAAGAGAGTGACAAAGTGGTAGAGTGAGGACCTGCGTTTTTTTAACTTAGTTTATTTTGTTTTGTATTTGTTTAGTTGTATTGATGTAATTGGTGCTAATAATGCCAAGGTCATGGGTTCAATCCCCATACTGGCCAACTAACGTTATCCACCATGATGTGCTGTCTGTCTGTAACTGATTTCCCATAACAAGCCAGAGAAAATGACTGGCTGTTGTACAGGATATTAAGAAGTTTTCCTTGACTGAAAAGCACTGCAGCCCTTTACATTTGCAAGCTGCCATTGTACTTGATGTAACTACCTGAAGCTCCATTTTCAAATTGTGCCATAGATTCTCAATTGTTTTGAGGTCTAAGCATTTATTGGGACATTCTAAAATATTCAAACTGGCTTTGCCAGTATGCTTTTTCTCCATTTTCCCCTGAACTCTAACCACTTTCCCAGTCTCTGCTGATGAAAAGCATCCTCACAACATGATTCCACCACCACCATGCTTCACAGTGTGAATGGTGTTCTCAGGATGCGTATCAGAGATGGTTTCCACTAAATGTAGTGCTTTGTATTAAGGGTCTTTGGTTTCATTCAACCTGAGAACCTTTTTCCACGTTTGGTGAGTTTCCAGCATCCCCTTTTCCAAACTCCAAGTGGGATTTCATATGGCTCACTAATCTCACATAAAGCCCAGCTATGTGGAGTGTCCAGGCTATGGTTGTCCAACGTCTCTAATCTGAGTTGTAGACCTCTCAACCTGCTTGAGAATTACACTTTAATGCTTGTTTGCTTCCCTGACTAATGTCCTCCTTACCTGGTTCTCCTTACCCTGAATTTGGTGAATGGTCTCATCTAAGCAAAGTTAAAGGCACACAGGTAAAGTGTCACACATGTACATCACAAGAAAAACTGTGAAATCCTGTTTGGACTGACTACTTATGTGAATTCTGATGACAACTTGTCGCACCATGACTAACTATCCCATATGTACTCATTTTTGCTGATTGCACTACATACACATGTTGTTTAAGGTTATTCTGAGGTTACTGTTATGGGATTTTGACGAATTAGAGTGTTTCTGCAATGCTCTGTTCCTGTATGGAGATCTAAAAGGTTTTTTTAAAATTTTTTTAAAAAAATCTTATCTGTAAAAATCAAATCTAATTGTACTTGTCATGGTTCTGGCCAGGGACATTTTCCATGGGTGCATCTAATCCAGTTAGCTCAGTTGGTTAGAGTGTGGTGCTAATAACACCAAGGTCATGGGTTCAATACCCATACTGATCAACTAAAGTTATCCACCATGATGTGCTGTCTGTCGAGAACCTTTTTCCACATTTGGTGAGTTTCCAGCATCCCTTTTTTCAAACTCCAAATAGGATTTCATATGGCTCACCACTGTCTCATAAAGCCATGGACATTTTCAACATAGCCTCACTGGCCAGTTAGCTCAGCACAACATCTTAATGAGAAATTGCTTCATGGGTCAGACCATTCAGTTTTGAATGCACACCTGTATATAATCAGATTAACTGGAACCATGGATTTCTGTAAAGCAAGCTCATTTGCAACTCACCCAGATGTTTTTGGTAGCTCTTTGGTCTCCATGATGCTGTAGGAACAGATGTATTTTTAATGAGTTCATGTGACACTTGCACACAGATGAACTAATTACATGAATTCTGAATACAGAACTAACTAGCCTATATTGTGTGTACAAATTTTTGCTGAATGCATTACATACACACGTTGTTTAGGGTTATTCAGAAGTTACTTTCATGGGACTCTTTTCCTGTATGGAGATCTAAAAGATAAAAAAAAAAGTCTTATCAGTAAGAAGCAAGTTGCTTCATGGGTCAGAATTTCAAACCCTGAGAAGAGACACATTCATTCATTGTTACTCATGAGTGAAGAGTAGAATAAAGCTAGTGGCAGTAGAGCTTTGGGAGCTCTACTAATATCCTCTAATAATACTGTATGTACAGAAATGTAAATCTCAATAGAATTGAACTCTCTGTTTCACTCCCTTCCACTCACCTCATGTGCGTTTTCATTCCAGACAGGTGTGTGATGTGAATAGACCTTTACAGGGATTCGGTGCTCCTTACATTGTGCTGTGCAGAAATCACATCCATTATTCAAAACGTGTTTAGTTCAAATGAATTCAATAAATATGCCTATGGTCATAAATAATGAAATTATTTAATTCAGCTAAAATTATATGTACAAGCTAAAAATGTTCAATAATTGAATTAATAAATAACAGGATTTATTATAATAAAATATTATATTATAAAATATTTTTCATTTCATAATACCCTTTTCGTGTAATTCTTTTTCTATTATTCATTAAACAGACCTCGATCATGTGGAATGTCATGACGAACATACTTTTAAAAGAACTGAAATAACAGCAGCTACAAAAAAATATTAATGTCTACATTTGGGATTTACTTCCATAACAGTTTTGTCCATGAAACTAGTAAATTAAACCAACATGATGATGATGATGGCATTAGACACCCAAAATAGCTATCAAATGATGCTGTGTTGGTACTATATCAAGGGTGCACATGATGTACCTTTACTTAGATTTTAAAGTAAAGCTAAAACGGCAGATCAGCGGTCCTTAAAGTACTTTAAATTATTTTAAAGCAGTACCATATTCCCGTTTCCAGGTTAAATATACTAAAGCTACAAAAGATGAAGGCTACCCTTATGTGGTTCCATACAAACAACAAGGAAAGTTACAGTTTGGTAACTTTATTGGACTTTATTTCGGGTCACAATTTTAAAATAAGAGATTAAACCGAATATTGTCTCATTTAGATAATTACCTGATTAATGTTTCTAACCGACATACAGAAGATTTTATACTGAGCTGCTGCATGCACACAGCTGATCTCACTAGTCTACATCGTTTGAATTGATTTGAATGTTTTTCTGAAGTCACTGATGAAATGATAATAAACTTCATCCTTCTGTGAAAATGGACAAATGAAGCTGAGGTTTTCAATGGACATCGCACTGTAACCGATTGTTTATTATTATTTTTTGCTCTTTTTTTTTTTTTTTTTAACAGATATTTGAAAATACAAGAAAAGACATCATAGATGTAACAAACAGTTTCACACTAGAGGGGGCTTAATGTAGATCTATATAAAGATATTGAAAAGTTGACAGATTTTCAAAGTTTGAACTGCTTTTTGCTTCATAGAGAATCGTATTGAGTTAAAATAATGTTCCGTTTCTTTCTTGAAAGATATAACACAGGGTTGTTGTTGTTGTTTTACAGGAAAACTTATGTTTGTGAATATGGAATTTTGCCAATAAAAGTATAAAATGAAAGCTATTATATAAACCTGTCTGCACTTGTCTCTACAGTTCTCCAAAAGACCAAATCATAAATGTTTCCATAACAACATAAGTTGGCCACACATTGGCCATAAACTGGTGGCTTAGTGGTTAACACGAGATGGTTTAGTCAGTCTGACCAGAAACCATAATGGCCTCCCAAGGCGCAGGAGATGCAGAGCATACGATAAGTAACTATAAATTAATCATATATTTTTACATATATAATAATATAAATTATGAACTAATATTGATATGATAATGAAGAAAAATATTGTTTAGCAAATTTACATAAAAATGTATACACATCCCCTAAGATACAGTGCCAGATTAGGGGAAGAAAAAAATGGTAATCAGAGTTTAAAATCACTAAATCTACACAAAGCTCCATTAAGCACACCAAAATTAAAAAAAAAAAAAAAAAAAAAATTGTAGACAGACTAATAGTTTATCTACCTGTTTGGCTTTCAGAAGCCTGAGTAATTTTAAGGAGTTGTCATTGAATTGGGCCCTGCCTCAACCCTGGACAACACAGCGGGACAGACTGTACAGAGCTGCTTGCGTTTAGTCCTGAACACTATTCCACCTTCAATGGAAACAATGCAAACAAAAGGCAAGCACCAAATTCTGTTCATATTTGTTTGCTTTAATATTGCACCACAGAAATAATAGGCATCTTGTACAAAACAGCAGTTAAGACAATCCACAGGGACCAAAAAACACATAAGCACGTACATTTAGTGTAAACTGACAATATATATATATAAAAAAAGAAATAAAAAATTTGATAACATAAAATGATACTGAAATATTTAAAATTAAAAATTTCACACATACAAAATGTTTCAATTATAAAAGCAAATCATAACATTAAACAGTGCACTGTAAGCTGCCGAGCAGCTGGTCATGAGACACAGATAAAAAGCATTACAACAAACATTTCTTACAGGTCAATAAATACATTCAAGACTTGTGTCAAAGCAAGTGTCAAATACCCTCACAAGTACACACCTTGGAAAGTGTCTCAAATGCCTGAGTGCTTTAATGTGTGTGAGCTTCATGATAGGTGAATTCTATACTACACTGTACTCAGTCATGCAATGCATTCAAGAAATAACACATTTACTATAGCTGCAATGAACTGGACCTCAGAACCAAGCTACGTGTCTAATACTTCATGCAAAATCTATGTTTTAAAAGGCTGCTGAAATCTGGGTACATGTAGTGCCTTCGAAGTTTCATTACACAAGTGTATGTCACTTATAGCAAACACACTGTAGATTAAAGGACAGACTAAATCTGTACTATATATATATATATATATATATATATATATATATATATATATATATATATATATATATATATATATATATACACACACACACATATACACACACACAGAGAGAGAGACTGATAATTGAGTATGCTTATAAATACCTTGAAACCACTGACTTCATGAAAGCAGCTAGTTAAGCAAGTCCAAGTGATTTCAGAAGAGTGACATTTAAAATGGAACAAATAAATAACATAAGTAGTGTTGACTGAACTAGAGAATATGAGTAATATAAATGCAATATAAATATAAATGCAACAGTAATGGTGGTACGTATTACTGTACCCATACTAATCTACCGTGATGCTGAGTAGCTGTAGTAGTATTGCTCATCGGGCCGGAAACCGTAGGCTGTAGCAGGCCGCATGGGTCCCCCTGCCCCCTGACCATATCTCTCGGAGACAGCACTGAAGGAACAAAATAAGATAGACAGTTGAGTTTTCCAGAGGCACCATCAACTACAGGTCTCGCTAATGAGTAAATATATGAGTTACTATTATGAGCCTTGATTAAAAATGTTGCATATTGCTTATACCAGGGTTGCAGGGTTTCATTCCAGTCAAGCAGGAGGGAGTGGTAGCTCAGTGGTTAAGCCGTTGGACTATTGGTCAAATCATAAGTATTCACAGATCAGCTGAGGTTGGGCCGTTGAGCAAGGCCTTTAACCCTCAACTGCTCAGTTATGTAAAATGAGATAAATACACCTGACCAATCAGTTGAGCTTGGCTTTAAATAGAATCAGGTGTGCCTAGGTTCTGCTTAGTTGGAATGAAGACCTACACCCACACCGTTCTGTCTAAGATTGGACACTCCTGGCTTATACAGATACAAATAGGTTTGATATTTAGAAAATAGCATGCTATATTAATCTGTATTATGGCATGCCAAAGTGCCTCACCACTAGATGGCACTGCAGGACTGCTAAAAAGAACACTAAGGCAACCGGGTCTATCCATATTTCTCAGGCAACAAGTCTGTGGCAAACAGGAGAATGCCAAAAGAAACTTCCAAAAAGAAAAACGGGAGAATAAATCAGACTGCAAAACCCTCTACGTTACCCCCAAAAACTATGTAGTGTTCTTGGGCTTTACGATGAAACACTGCATAATTACATTACAGCATGTTAAAGAATAAAAAGCACCCCTTAACAAACATTCAACCAGACTGCAGCATTATCCATGCAGCTTAATAATTGTGGGAACTGTGACCCAAGTAACTGACCAATAAGACCTGAACGTCTTGAGTACAGAAAAATCTGTGCGGTGCCTTTGAGTGAACGCCACCTTCACCTCTGCGTCCTCCTGTCCCACCCCCTGCGTTTCCTCCCGTCTCAGTCCGAGCACTAGCACTCGCTGTTCTCTTAAAATATGAGCTGTTTGCTTTGCCCCTACCAGCTCCCATAATGCTGTGTTGTTTTTAGCACAAATCACTTCCATGAGAGCACTTACATGCGTCAGACGCTTTTCTTTTAGCAACCACCTCCCCGTTTTCGCTCGGCTAAAAATATTGCCTTTTTTTTCTTCCCAGAGAGAATAGTGGCTATCTGGGGAAGAGTTTGATTAAATAACTGAACAGGGTACAGCACAGAGGCAGGGTTGTGAGAATCACAGCGCTCAGAGCTTAACATGAGCTCTAAAGGGAAACCCTGTGATGCGACATAGTCTCCATTTTGAAAGTCTGTAAAGAAGCCTGGAGTGATGGCGGCATCTGCAGGGATTAATCCATCTACTGGGAAATACGTTAAGCAGACTTTTAGTAATACTGTTTTCCTAATCTTGGAAATATGGAAATTGACATGAATCAGACCACGTTTATGTAGGTAAATAAACTTTACTTCAGTGATGACCTTGGATTCAGCCACCTTCTTTCTTCAGACTCATTTCCAGCCGTCTCAAGTTTCACAAGGATGTCTGGACATGGTACATTTTCACTATGGAACGGTGTGATTTATGGTGTTCGACTACTGTAAAACTCACCTTGACACATGCGTGTAGTAAACTACTTGGCGAGAAGATTTACTATTACTGTTTGACTTAAGGTAAATGCATCACCTTCTAGGGAATAGTGCACATGACTCCGGATTAATAGTTTCATCAAATCATTGTTATACCAATGTTTGTCTTTTACAAAATTTTAGCGAAATCATGTAACGTCATATTCTTATTTATATTGCTTATAAACGTGTTATGTTTGTATGGGGTTGGGGGAGGAAGGTATTTCATCTGTTAAGACAGTCATGGGCCTAAGGATAAGTCAAGTAAGGAGACTCAACCCAAAGACATTACTCTAGATAGAAATGATGAATCGAACTGCTAAAGATGGACCCGTGAGCATCATGGATCAATCACCAGGTACATAACATAATTCCAAACAAAGTGAAAAATGTGTCTTAAGTGAGATGACTTATGCAAACTATGCCTTTGGGAAGATTCTCTACAGGTCCAGCATTATCCATTTCATCACTCAGCTCCTTCCCCATGGGCAGACAGCAGGAGTGAAATCCAGAGTGGGATGTAGGCAGACAAAAGGCTCCAGTGTTTCCACTCAAGACCAAGAAGTGCGAGGCTGTTAAACACGCACATGGAGACTTCTTTAACACGAGACTTTAACCCTGTTCCTATCTGATTCGCCACTTTGATCTTCAGCCTGTCGCTACTCAAGCTGTCCTGATTTTACTGTTCGTTTAAATCAGTGTGCTATCCTCATCTCCGCTCATTCTTTAAAAAATTGTTCTTGATTGGGTGACTGTAAAGCCTCTCTCCCATGCTGCGCAGGTCTGGCCTTTTTGTTTACAGCCCTCACAAGAATTCAAAGGAATCGTGATAGCCGGCCTGCTGGAACTCTCATTTAAGACTAGATGACATTAAAACCAGTTCTGAGCCTGCTGTTCTTGGGTTGGTTTTTACTTCTGCGTGAACATTCTGCGTGTAATCTAGAACTGCTTACAGATTTCTTTAACCTCTGAATTACCCGCTAGGGTCTATTTCAGTCCCGTTCATCAGCTATAACGAGGCAGCCTAACGCAGCACTACTTGTACGAATAATAGCAAGCATATTAAAGCCATTCCCAGTCCGTCTGGCTGTGTGCTCCCTGCAGGCTGGGTTTCATTATTGTGTTAACCTAGATCTCTCGGACCACTCCGGCCAAATGAAAACCAAACTCTCTGGCTGCCTAATTCCCTGTGCTCTCTCAGTGTGTTTTACAGCTATCGCTTACAAAGAGTGGTGAAAAAACACCCTTCTTCCTCTGTACTCACTTGCTCTTTCGATTTTAACAGTCCCTCTCCCCCCCTTTTTAAATCCAAGCCCCCCATCTGTGTGTGTGGGTGTGTGTGTCTCTCTTGCATGTAATACTTGTCTTTAAACTCCTCCTAATTCAGTTAAGAGCTTGTTCTGTACACCACAGCCAACAACAACAGATAAATAGTGAGCACCTCAACACGTCTCAGGAGCGTCAGCTAATAAAAATAACCAGCTCCATTCATTGACTTTATCTCTTATGTCCGTTGGATTGCAGTTTCTTAGAAAACAAAAGATCTTATTTGAGTGCCATCACACTGGGGGGTGTAAACCCATAAATCAAATCATCGGTTTGTGCTTTGCAAAGCTGTCATGACAGCAGGAAACAGAGCATGGGGGGCTGATCTGTAGAGTGTTATGAGAGCGAGTTGTGTATTTTCTCCCCCTCCACACTACAGCTATTGCTGTTGGAGGGAGTGGTGGTGCAGGCAGGGAAGCAAGAGGGTGGGGGCGATGAACTGACACAGCGCTTTTGAGATGTGCTCTGCTAAAAACAACAGAACACACTGGCACTGTTAGGAGCTTGCTCCATGGAGTCTTATGAGTAAGGGTACACAAGGCTAGGTATAGGTCATTTAAAAAGTTGTGTACATGTACCTGCCAGGGAAACCCTGTGATGCAACATAGTCTCCATTTTGAAAGTCTGTAAAGAAGTCTGGAGTGATGGCAGCATCTGCAGAGATTAATCCATCTACTGGGAAATACGATAGGCAGACTTTTAGTAATACTGTTTTCCTAATATTCATCATGGAAATCAACATAAATCAGACCACGTTTAAATAGAACTAAAAATAAGTTTCATATAATTGCCATACAGTGATTCGGTTATACGGTAATACTAATGGATTTGAGGAAGCCGGCTTTTGTGACCTGCACTGTAGAAGAGGTCGGGCCGCTCCAGAATGTCCGCTCCCTGTAAAAAGGGCTCTCCTTCATCGCCGTACAAGAAGGGTTCCACTTCATCCATCTGCCGATTCTCAACCATCTCCAGCCACTGAGAGTTGTGCCAGCGGAACTTCTCGCTCTGGATCTTCCTCCCCCATTCTTCATCATATTCCTGTGCAGACAAGGAGGAGAGAGAAAGAAGCATAATTCTACAAATCCTGGGATGTGGATAATGACAAATGAAAGTTAAGTAATGAATGCTACTGGGGACCGGCCAGCGCAGACCTAGCAATGCTACTGTTAGTATCCGCATCTGCCTTAGCACGCACAGTGCCAAGCAGTTAACATGGGAAATGTTTCTGTAGGATCTCCAAACATGGCCAATTCCCATTGAGCTCCCCGTACCGAGACCAGCTGATTAATCATCCCAGCCCAAAGCTGAGGCCGGTGGATGTGAATGGCCACCTGAGGCTCAGGGCTTTAAAAGACCTATTATCACACAACAAGACAAACTAACATTTGTTTTTGTCAGGGTACAAATAAATCAAATGTGAAACAACTGTCTGGCTTATGATGGGGAAGAGGTTTTTATGGTGTGGATAATTAATTTTACTGCAACGGAGCTCGTGACATTTCTGAGGTTCTGATAACAGTGGATATGAACCAGGGATCTGAGTGTTTTATGACAAATAAAAAAAAAAAATTTTAAGCAAATCCAGAAAGAGTATGGAAAATGAATTATAAAGGAATAAATTGCTTAAAGAGACATAAACGAGAAGTGTTACAGCAACAACAACAAGCTCAGCAAGGAACAACAAGAAAAATAAGGAAGAACGATGCAGATAAGGTCTTGCAAAAACTTAAAACCAAACTTTCAATTTGCCAACAAAAACCTACAAACAATTAACAAGAGCAGGGGTGAGTGTGTGTGGTATTTAGCAGACCTGTGTTCTGTCCTCTGTACCTATCTGAGTCTAACCAGACACCTCTAGCCTCTTTGATGTGGCTCCCAGCTTTAATAGCTCTGCCTGATCAGTTGTATAGAACACTTCCCCTGGCCTCCAAAAGAAACCTGGGATAATGGAGACCTAATTACATTAATCTGAGGCCTGGGAACGATCACTCTGCGAGTAATGTCCACGGCAAATCCACAACCAAGCCAACGCTGCCATAACCAACAACGTTAAACTAACATCATTATTCCGGGGGATCTAGACAGGTTAAAGCTGGATAGGAAAGGAAATCAAGTAATACTAAGTAAATAAACACCTACGGCTATAATATCCAGTGTGTTGTCACACACGTTGCAGATTTCAGCGTTCTTGTCATGCATCAGGTCGATGAGGTAAGCTGGAGCTTCTACAGAAAGGAGTTAAGGTAAAGGACATGAACACGTATTGTAATATGCGTGATGAGAGCGCTCAAACGGAAGAATAAAGGATACGGGTCTCCTTTATAATGACGTCTCGAGTGGCCTGGTGAAACACCATCTGGTAGAAGACGTATACGATTTGACAAACAAACTCATCATCCTCCTGTTGAGCTGCAAAAAGATAAAGAGATGAGAATACGTGTAAAAGGATGAAAGATTTTCCAAGACTAGGCTATACCTTACCATTGAGTAGCTCTATAAGAGCAGGGATGATGCCTGACTTGGCTAACATGGCGGCGCAGGAGTCATCCATAGAGACCGTGCCGATCATTATCACCACCTCCAGTACAAGGTCGTCTTCTGCAGAACCTGAAGGTCACAGATAAATGGCTACAAGGTAAGTGGAGGAAAAAGCTCTTGGGTGTTTTAAACTGTGACCTTGCTGTCCACGTGACTTTGTTATCTGCATTAATATAAACACGTTTACATTGATGAATCGTATCGTAACATTAGTATCAAAGTCATCTGGCTACACCGCTATTCTACAAGACTTCTGTGATGCTGCGAGATGCGTGACTGGCTCACCAGGTTTGAGGTGGTCTTTAAGGAAGGGTACTAGGTTGTATTCTTTAAGCACCAGCTCCCAGTCCAGGTCAGGGATGGTGAGGTTAGCGAGTGTCCCCAAACACTCGATCATGAACTCCTCGTCCTCGTTCTGACCAATCTGAGCGGCAAGGTCTCCGACATAATCCTGCACGAAAACAGCCATGCACTGTTAAAATAACCAATAATGAACTGGGAATGAACTCAACTTAACTGAGAACATGTATGAGGACAGATGTGAGTTGTGTCCTGCGTTCATTGCTCACAATGAATAAATTCTTGGAAGGTCCGTCGTGTTGGGAGATGTTCCGGATCATTTTCATCATCAGTGGATCCTTCAGCTTGAACGCTCTCTTCATCAGCATCTTCAGTCCATTACCTAGAGTGAGAAGACACTAGATGCTGTAGTACTGCCATCAGGACTAATATAATTTTTATTTTTATGGATATGTATGGAAATGTACACATGTCCCAACCTTCACAAATGAGCTGTGCATTTCTCTTGTTGGCTGCCAGATTGATGCTGAAGGAGATGAGCTCTGGGTCTGCGCCTTCCTCACCGCAATCAAACAACATCTTCATCACCTGTCAGTTGTCAGAGTGCATACACAATCAGCACTATGCCATAATAAGGATTAAATATGCACTTAATCCAAACTCAAACCTCATGAGTTCAAAATCAAAGCACCCAAGAAATAAAATTAAGCTTTGGTAGGACCAAATTAATGTTCTCTCCATTGGCTATCTCAGCTCAAGCTCAAATTGAGCAGACATCCAGAGAACTGCTCTAATTAGCCCAGGCCTAGACAGGCAGGAGCTTAGGATTTCCCCCAAAACAGTTCCTGATTTTAGAAGTGTATCCCCCATGTCACTCCTTATTAGCTCAGATGTAAAGTACATGCCCGGGACTGAACAGGAGCCCAGGGTGTGCAACTTGAAGTGAGTTTGTGTATATGTGACGTTAACATTAAACAGGGCGGCAGGCAGGCCTGGCCAAGGCTAGTCAGCTCTGAGAGGAGGCCATGCTGTGCAATCACCCAGCTCTGGAGGATCACATAGCGGCAGCCCTGGAGCCGTAATCACACAGCGGCTAGACTTACTGGCACCTGCCCTGCTCGCGCTTCCTCACCACCCTAAAGCGCTTTTGTACATCCTAAAGGCTAAAGCATGCATAATTTGACTACAAATCCCATGCTCCCATATCCGGACCTCTGGCTCTCTCCTCACTGACTGACTAAGTTGAATTCAAACCCAGTTTTAATTCACCAAACCTGTCTGCTCTGACCCATTCCAGAACACCCTCATATGTTGTCCCTTTTCTCGTTGATATTTAAAGGCACATACTCACATGCACTGAGCTCTTACCTGTGGAATACAGTCTGTGTAGGCGAACATGGACTTGAAGCGGTCATCCATGCTAATATGGTACAGTATGCGCATGGCTAAATGCTTCTGTGCTTCATCTCCTGAAACAAGCATGCACACACACAACAAAAAAGATATTTGCTGTTTAGAGAAAAAGCAAAATTACACTAAATAGACAACTCTTATTCTAGATCTCCCCCATACTTTATTGTATGAACAAGTTAGTTAAAATGTTAATTTAAGTTAACATTAAGTATTTATGAATAATTAATCACTTTTTCAGTCTGAAAATGTCTTATTGATATTAAAGAGTGCCTACTGGTTCCAGAAGTATTTCTTGTAAACATGAAGCAATGTCCAAAAAACAACAACAACAAAAAAAATTAGCATATTTCTTGGGGCCTTCCACTGACGCACACATTCTCTCACACACACGCAAAGGTCAGAAGTGAGGTCTCCAGCTTAATCAGAGAAAGTGAGTGTGAGCGAGAGACAAAAAGAGAGAGTAGAGAGGGGGAGAGAAAGGGAAAGTGAAAGAGGGGACCAGTCGGAGCCGGTCGCGGACCCTTCAGGCTAGGTTATCTCAGCCTATTGAAGCCAGATGTTCTTTCCAAGACCCCGAAAGAAAAGGACTCCTCCATTTAATTGGCAAAAAGAAGGAAGCATAAATTTTACTGCCATTAATAACTTCAAGCCATGCTGCTCTACTCTGCCAGCAACGGCGATTGGCCTGAACATGTGCTTCTCATTAGCGAAGAGACACGCACATACGCATGCACAGTAGTGCTCGGCTCGGCAGGTAGGGAGAACACAACAGTGGATTCTTTACGAGGGCTGTGGAGATCGGCCCCTGTAAAAAAAAAAAATAAAAAAAAAAAATGTTCAAAACCCTACTGGAGCCCTGGAAAGGGAGAAGGCCGCAGGGGGAAAAAAGCATTGTTAGAAACTAATTATGCTGTTCAGGGGCAGTTAGTGGGAGAGCAGGAGAGCTGCACTTCAATTACAAACCACCCAGCCTCCAAGAAAGTACAGAGAGGAGGCCTGCAGGCGTCAGCCTTTGTCCCACTACTTGGCCTTTAGACGAGGATTTCAACATGGCCAGCCTTCCCACAAATAAACAGTGAATAGCTGCAGTAAACAGACTTCAAAGCAGGGCAGATTTACGAGGTGGCATTACAAAGAGTGATCCTGTGAAGTTGATGGACACAACACAAAGAAGCAAAAGTTGAGCAGCCTTACATAAAGCCGTGACCTTACATTAGCAATTCTAAAAGGTGTGCTTTTCTAAATTCTCAAGGAATAAAGATCACAGGATAGAGAGAGATAACATAGAGATGGGGTGACCAGGGCCTCCATTTAGAGATGGGGTGACCAGGGGTCTCCATTTAGAGACCGCAGCCTACATTAACTACTTTAACACAAAGCAAAAAGACCAGAAGTCCATTCCATTTTCATCTTACCATGCCCTTTTTTTCCCTGTTCTTTTTCACTAGGCGATTTTATTCCCAGCACTGTGCGGTAAATGACTTCAAATTAAACACGGTTTGCAATACTAGCCTAGCCTTTCTGATTCATGTGTTTATTACACACAAGATCAGCCCCTATAAAAATGTTCAAAACCCCACTGCAGCCCTGTTTAAACTCGTTTGTTTATATTTGTGAAAACTGGATGAAATGAGTTAAACAATAAAGGCAAGAGCGGGCAGGAGTTGCACAACAATTGCACTTTTTGACCATGCAGTACACAGTTATAGAATGGATTTATGTACGACCCCAATTCTGAAAAAATTGGGACAGTATGGAAAATTGTATGGAAAAACAAAGAGGAGTGATTTGTAAATGTACTTTGACTTGTATTTAAACAAAAAATGTATAAAGACGAGGTATTTGATGTTTGACCTTATCAACTGCACAGTTTTTTGTAGATTATCGCTTATTTTGAAATTGATGTATGCAACATGTTCCAAAAAAGTTGTGAAAAGGGCAATTTAGGACTAATAGCGATGTGACAAGTTGAAATAAGAAGGTGATATGAAACAGGTGACGTAATCGTCTAATCATAGTATATAAGGAGCCTCTAAAAAGGCCTAGTCCTTCAAGAGCAAGGATGGGTCGAGGCTCACCAATCTGCCAACAGATCAGTTGGCGAATAATCCAACACTCTGAGAACAACATTCCCCAAAGATAAATCGGTAGGATTTTGGGCATTTCACCTTCTACAGTGCACAATATAATTAAAAGATTCAAGGAATCCGGCCAAATCTTGGTGTGTAAAGGGCAAGAAAATCACTTCTGAATGCGCATGATCTCCGATCCCTCAGACATCACTGTCTTAAAAACCGTCATGAGTCTGTAATGGATATCCTGACATGGGCTCGGGAATACTTTGGTTAACCTTTGTCTGTCAACACCATTCGCCACTGCATCCACAGATGTAAGTTAAGGCTTTAATATTCAAAGCAGAAGTCATACATCAACACTGTCCAGAAGTACCGCCCACTTCTCTGGGCTCGGTCTCATCTGAGATGGACAGTAGCACGGTGGAATCGTGTTTTGTGGTCCGACGAGTCGACATTTCAAATAGTTTTTGGACAAAACAGCCGTCGTGTTCTCTGGGCCAAAAAGGAAGAGGACCATCCAAGCTGTTATCAACGTCAGGTCCAAAAGCCAGCGTCTGTCATGGTATGCGGGTGTGTCAGTGCCCATGGCATGGGAAACTTAAACATCTGTGAGGGCCATTAATGCAGAAAGATATGTACACATTTTTGAGTAACATATGCTGCCATCCAGAGCAGGACAACGCCAAACCACATTCTGCCTGGATTACAAGAGCATGGTTGTGTAAACAGAGAGCGCGGGTGCTAGCACGGCCTGCCTGCAGTCCTGACCTGTCTCTGATTGAGAATGTGTGGTGCATTATGAAGCGCAAAATAAGGCAATGAAGGCCTCGTACAGTTCCGCAGCTGAAGAAATGCATAATGGATGAATGGGGGAAAATTCCGCTTGCTAAACTTAACCAACTGGTGTCTTCACTCAGCGCCCAAACGCATAAAAAGTGTTATTAAAAGAAGAGGTCATGTTACACAGTGCTAAACAGTCGACTGTCCCAACTGTTTGAGTGTCTTGCAGTCATCAGATTTGAAATGAGTACTGTCCCAAATTTTTCAGAATTGGGGTTGTATAAATATATTCTTTGGTGTCACCCAGATGAGGACGGGTTCCCTTTCAGTCCAGTTCCTCTAAATGTTTCTTCCTCATATCTTCTCAGGGAGTTTCCCTCACCACCGTCACCTCTGGCTTGCTCATTAACAATAAATGTATTGAAATTTATATCCTGAATTGACACATTTCTGTACAGCTGCTCTGTGACAATGTCCACTGTTAAAAGTGCTATACAAATCAAATTGAATGGAATGTGTTCATCTTTGATTTGAAAAATGAGGTAAAAGGTTAGTGATCACTGACCTCTTTCCCTTTTCCCTGTCCTGAAATTCAGAATCAACTGAATGCTTCTAAAAGGTGCTGCATGGATTAAACAGTGCAAAATATGTTTGTGGATTACGGTTAGCTCCTCCTCACAGCTCAGAGATAACACATGGATGTCAGTGATGAGAGGAGGCTGAACCTCGCTACGTTTATCTTATCACCAGGGTTGTGACCTTCAGTGTGGGCTGCTGGGATTTGTTGACTTCTCACTCTAGCAGGCCAGCTCCGAATAGATAAGAGATGAGACAAATTCTCATCTCAGATAATTATATTCATCAGTCTGAGTGCCAGATGGAAGTTTAGGACAACACGTGAACATTCCTCGACTTTCACATTCACACACACACACACACACACATTCTTTTCTGAAATTTAAACACAAGGGCCTTGGCTGGATGAATAGACCTTTAGCTGCAGGAAGTTCTTCTGAGTGTGAGTGATCGCATATGCTTACGGATCTCCACAGGTAGCTAACACTGGACATCCCCCGTCCTGGAAGAACAACATTTACTTTAAGAGCGAGCTTGTTATTTTAACAACTATATTATATTAATTATGTGGGACACATGACACCCCCAGGACCCTTAAAAAGACACATCAATAGTGCCAAAGGCAACCACGCCTGTGTGTATGGATCAGGCACCAATCACACGCCATATTTCTCCTCAGGAAGTGGTTAGATTAAGAGCCGGACACAGACAGAGTCTGTTCGGTCAGCCGGATGACTAAACTCGCTGATGTATGCTAATATAGTACATTTTTATTTTGCTAGCTACTACATTATTCAATTCTATACTAAAATTGTAAAGGGGTTAAGCAGGGTTGAAAAAACAACAAGAGGTCATTAGAGATTTACAATGTCTTGTACTGCAGTACTTGCAGCTGTTTCTGAAACAGTCGTTTAAGAGACCCTTCCCTGACCTGCCTCATAAAAATTCTACAGTACTAGAAGGACTAATCAACCACAGTGTCATGGAAAAACAGTTACACGGCATTTAAAGGTTTCATAACCCTTCACCTTTGGGATCGGCACACACATAGAGGTATTAATTACACTCTCATTCATGTACATGTTATCCTGTTGTCCTGTCATGCACATTGTTTAGTGTATTATTTATTGTAGAACTCTACTGAACCAAATTAGCAGCAACGCTTTTGTACTTTTATACTTTAGCATACCCAGTGTATTAGGGCCTGACCTGGCCAAAAGCATATAGATACCTGACCATTAAGCCCATATGTAGGCCTTCCTCAAATTGTTGGAAGCTGGAAGTGCAGAATTGTCTAGAATGTCTTTAAGCATAATGATTTCCCTTCACTGGAACGAAGATGCCCAAAACCTGTTCCAGCATGACAATCCATCCCGACGCCCTACTTATGGTTGGAGTTCTCATCAATTGGAAATCACATGCTGCTGCTGAGGATGGTCCCACATGGTGTAGCCTAAAGATCACTGAGATTACTGAGGGTGGTAGCACTGAAAAAACCATGATGGCTTAGCACCACAATTCATATGAACAGTTATACTATGATGGCTTAGGACCACAATTCATATGAACAGTTATACTATGATGGCTTAGGACTACAATTGCCACAAACAGTTTTGCACTCAAGTCTCCAGAAGTTCAACAAAACAGACTTCATGTGAAATCTGTAATGAATTTTCTGGTTACATATTAGCACTATTCGACCATGTAGTACAACGTTATAGAAGGGAATTATATATAATTGCACTATCCAGTGTCACCCAGATGAGGATGGGCTCCCTTTTGAGTCTGGTTCCTCTCAAGGTTTCTTCCTCATATCTCTCAGGGAGTTTTTCCTTTCCACAGTCGCCTCAAACAATTCATACATTTAAAATCTATATCCTGAATTGATATGTTTCTGTAAAGCTGCTTTGTGACAACGGCCATTGTTAAACGTGCTATACAAAGCACATTTCATTGAATTGAATGCCCCTGTTCACAAAGTGAGCGACATGAAGACATGGTGTGTTAATGTTGTACTGGAAGAACTTGAGAGTCCTGACCTCAACCCCACTGAACACCTTTGGGATGAACTGGAACACCGACTGCACCCCCCCAGACCTCCTCATTTCTTAACATCAGTGCCCGATCTCACTAATTCTCTTGTAGCTGAATGAACACAAATCCCCACAGCCACGCCCCACAAATCTAGTGGAAAGCCTTCCCAGAAG
Source organism: Ictalurus furcatus (assembly GCF_023375685.1). NCBI lineage: Eukaryota > Metazoa > Chordata > Actinopteri > Siluriformes > Ictaluridae > Ictalurus > Ictalurus furcatus. The sequence goes on from NC_071279.1 coordinate 13,048,350, forward strand.
AATGGGGCTTATTATAACAGCAAATGGGGAATAAATCTATTATTGATTAATAACCAATAATATCAGCAGAAAGAAGTCTTATACGTCATAAAAGATCAAATTGGCTTTACGATATTGTAATGAAGTTCTCAAAACTCTAATATAAAATAAACAAAAATAAATAAATAAATAAACATAAAATAATACACATAAAAAAACAAACACACTGTGCTTATACAATTATGGCTGCATATATTGTATCATGGCAGATTAATTAATATATTAATTTTAAAAAAATACAAAATATTTTTGTAAGCCATGTTACAGTGTAATTAGTATTACACAGAAGATTTATGTCATGCTGGTGATTCATGTGTGTTTATGTAGATGTGTAACATCATTCATAGTCTGAGTGATGTACAGATGCCCTGCTGTCCATGATTTACCAATACTAATATATAAACAGTTTAGACAGCTCAGTCACGCACAGATGCAAAAACTCCATCTGATCTACAGTAGCCGATGTGTGTGGGCACAGACATGTATGTAGACTAACATTATTGGTGGAGTTACTGACAAAATTAATGAGTGAATATTAAAGATAGTATGGGATGATGTATGACTGCAGCCTCATGCATGGCTGTAAACATACAGACAAGACATGCAGCGTCAATATATGGAGCAGAACACAGACTAGGAATGGTAAATGGTAAGAACTTATATAGCGCTTTTTTAACCTTAGTGGTTCCAAAGCGCTTTACACTGTGTTTCATTCACCCATTCACACACACACTCACACACCAATGGTAGCAGATCTGCCATGCAAGGTGCTAACTTGCCATCGGGAGCAACTCGAGGTTCAGTGTCTTGCCCAAGGACATTTCGGTATGTGGCGTCATGTGGGCCGGGAATCAAACCGCCAACCCTACGATTAGTAGACAACCCGCTCTACCACCTGAGCCACAGCCGCCCAGGTAGAGGTCCATTTTCTGCTCCATATTTTGCATTAGATATGTTTGTTTTGTCTAACAATATGATGTAATGGATGTAACTGAAGAAAAGTCCACAAATGCCTGGCTTAAAAGTCTTGATTGTCAGTCTTACACAACTTCGTGTGATGGTCAGGCAGAGACACGCATTAACAAACAGAGTTATTACCACACCCTAGCGTGAAATAGCGAATGCAGTTATCTTATATAAACATTCAGACGCATTAACAGTGATCTATCAGCATGATTTAGGCCATTGCCATTTACTCAGTGGGAACTTAATATAAGCTGATCATATCATGCCTACAGGTGCATGGCATACCTAGCAGCGCGGTGAGCTTGGGCAGCAGGCCCACCTGCACCATCTTGCTGCGGAGGCCTGTATCGAAGGAGAGGTTGAGGAGGAGACGCAGAGTGACATTCAGCAGATCCTCATGATCACAAGGGACCAGCTTAGCCAACTTCTCCACAGTGTCCGTTTCAGCCTGGAATACACACAGCGCCAGCATAACACACAGATTAACAGCAAGTGGGTGGCAAGATAGAGAGAGCGAGAGAGAGATATGATGGGATAATATTAAGAGAGACAATAGAAGTTAAAAGATAAAATTTTGGATAATAGCTACTCACTGCTCTCTACAGCAACTAGATCTATTTCCAGTCTGTCCCATCAGTAACAGACTGCCTATTTCACACCTCAGAGTGTGCGCTTAGGTCTCGTCATGTAGCCTTGGCCCGGCTTGTTAACGCGCCTGTGGGCTGCTGCAGACGGAGCCGCAGCCACACTGACTTGAGGAAATCTGAGACCCATTACAGCCTCTCTAACCTGCTTCCAAACCAGCTTTCAATGCTAATGACTGTTACTGCAATGATTTATTGCTGCCACAGTGCACACGGAAACCATTAAAAAGGGGGGGGGGAGGGGTCAAGTTGCTAACTGTTACGTGCAAAGTCCATCACTGGGACACAGTGTGCATATTTAGACTAAAGAAGACGACTCCATTTTAACTTTAGCGAAACATGAAATGGGATTTTTGGCCTATGATTAGAAATGAGGTGAACTGTAGAGAGCAGCTTTTAGTCCAGACGTTTGATATTCTTATAGAATAGAAAAGCAGGAATAGATTTTTAGTGCCGATTTACTAAATACAAAACTGGTCTATTTAAGAATAATTCAGTCAGTAGCTGAAAATTCGCTAACTTACATAAGGAAAAAAAAAAGTCATACAACTGATATGGAATAGACATATAACTTGAAACCAGGATACAGAAGAGTACGTGTGTGTCCCTCACCATATCGTTCTTGTTCTCCAGGAAGATGCTGAGCTTCTTCAGAAAGGACACGACGAGCACCAGGAGCTCCTCACTTTCCCGGTCCAGGGTTTTCACCAGCAAGTGCACTATATTTTTGTTCCTCATCTTCAGCTCTATGCGCGTGTCCTCAGACAGGTTCAGCAGTAGATACAGAGCCACTATCAGGGAAATGATACAAATATTACCTCGCCAACCTCCATCTCAGTGTACATTCGTGCGGGTTCAAAATATTACCTCTCAGCAGCTGTTCCTGCTTGGTCAGCAAGCCGTGGTACTTCTTCAGCGCTTTCTCATACTCTTTCTTCAGATTTTGGTTCTCTGGGTCTTCCTCCCGTTCAACCCTGTCAAGGACTTTTAACATGACTCTGCTTACACTCTATTAAACGCATTCAAATTTCATTTGGTCTATTGAAACTTTTGGAAACGCTTGGAGGGAGAGGGCTGCCACGTTACAAAGTGGAAAACACAAATCAAAATATACAGAGGTGCTTGAAAGTTTGTGAACCCTTTAGGGTTTTCTATATATCTGCCTAAAACATCATCAGAGTTTCACACAAATCGTAAAATTAGACAAAAATATTATTCAGATATTATACTTGGTAATTTACTTGTTGAGGAAAATGATCCAATATTACACAACCGTGAGCGGCAAAAGTATGTGAACCTCTAGGATTAGCAGTTCATTTGAAGGTGAAATTAAGAGTTGGGTGTTTTCAATCAAAGGGATGAAAATCAGGTATGAGTGAGTGCTCCGTTTTATTTAGAGAACAGGGATTAATCAAAGTCTGATCTTGTTTGTGGAAGTGTATCATGGCATGAACAAAGGAGATTTCAAGTGACCGCAGAAAAAGAATTGTTGATGCTCATCAAGCTGGAAAAGGTTAAACAATCCACAGTCAGACAGATCGCGTACAAATGATGATCGGGTGTGAGGTGTGAAATATTTCTGTCTCATTTGTTTAAGCTGGGTCCTCTTTGTCTACTTTTAGGACTTGTGTGATAACCTGATGACGCTTTAGGTCAGGTTATGATTTAGGCAGAAATATAGAACATTCGAAAGGGTTCACAAACTTTCAAGCACCACTGTAATGCAGAAATAAGACTGATAAAACAAAATTAAAACATTAAGTAACAAGTAATCATAATCCAAAGACTTGGTTTAAACTGTTTATATATTCTAGGTATACAGAGGAAATCTTTCCTGAATTAGAATGTAACTGTAAGCGAATCGAGTGCAACTTAAATGTGTGTTGTTCAGGTATTATATATATACACTGACCTGCTGATAGTGATATACACAGTGCTTCTAAATAGACAGGGACTAATAGAGGTCTGTATAACTTAGAAAAGTGGTTTATTACGATTTGTTCATCTGTTTCTTTTTCTCAACAATTTTATCTAGTATTTTTATTCGCTGCGTATGAACAAATTTCAGATTTATGAATTTTTTTTTAATTCAACTCCAAATGCTTAAACGGTTCATATATTCCATGACAGCATCCCGAAGATCTGTTATTTTACAGACATTTGTCTCATTCAGAACTGTTCAAAATGAAGCAATAAAGCGCCTCTGACCATTAACCCGACTTAACCACTTGACCCCTGTATGACTCCAGACTCCCTTTTACCTCTGACCAACCACGCAGAAAGGATATCAGCTCGCTTCTTCTTCTGCAGCTCCTCCTGCCACAGGTCGTACCTCTTCAGCTCATGCTCCATGATGCCCATGCACAGAACGCCAATCTTATAGTGAGTGATGAGCGCATGGAACTGGATGAAACTGGGAAAGGAACATTCACGTGTTTTGACTCGGAGATTTGGACTACGTTCAGGCATGCCAAAATAAAGCTGCAGCTAGTGCCCAACACGATCCCCAGTATATGATAGATATGAACCAAGTTCATTTCGCAGCCCAGCAGAGAAACAATGAACTACACTAGAGCCAAGAACAACTATGGTCTTTCACGGTCATCTACTCAATCCGTTACTCTAATTGGTCCTGACAGTGGGCATTATTATTATGATGAAGCAATTTAACACGATTATTTAAAAAAATAAAAAATAAAAAAAAAAGAGAAAAAAGAAAGAAAACAAGCCTCTGTAATAACATATCGTGAAAGTGGCTCCAACATTCAGACTAGAAAGTGTTAGTGGAAATATTGATATCCTGCTTAATACCTGGAGAAACAAAAGAAGATGTAGATGATGGTAGTTGACAAGTCTATGCTCTGCTTCCAGTCCTCCCTCAGTACTCGTGCCAGGGCTCCCAAAGCTGTTTCTGTAGAGCAGCACACACACACACACACACACCACTCAGACCTGACTCACTATTCTCACTAATTAAACCACTGTATACACTTCCAAGCTCAGTATCTGTAGCATTTGTAGGAATATGAACAACATAAAGAGATATAAACATGGATATTAGTAGCCCTTCATGGATGAGTTATGACTGTAAAATTTGTTCAATCTCAGTGATCTCTCTCTGTATAAAGGTGTGAAGCTGAAGCGGACATGTACGGCAACCCAAACCAAGTTCAAAGCATAACGAATGTGGCTTCAACACTGTCATATAAAAATAATCTAGGATTGAAACTTACTTACAGACTGCTAAAACACACTGAATAAATACGATATGTGTGGCGTTCTGTCAAATACCTGTCAAGGTATTTTACCAAAACAATGTGGAAATTTGGGCTACTTTCTAACCTTGCCTTGGATATCTGCCTGCAAAGATCAGATCAGGTAAGGCAGCAGTTTAACAAAAGCAGTGGTAATTGCAGTCAGTCTGCCTAAAGTTGTCTAAAAGCTAACCAAACCTTGCTTTCCTTACAATCCAATTAAGTTTTTGGATAGCTGCATACCTGAGTGAAATAGAAATAAGCCTAATCAGACAATTTTGTGATCCGATACCAACTGTCAAAATGTCCGTAATGCTCGGTCACATTGTCATCAAAACGGAGAAAGACAGAGAACAGCTTTACACACTCTTTATAGAAGTTTTAACAATGACTGAATAAAAAGACATTAGATACAAAAATGCTTATTATTAGTTTGAATTGATCTGCACTTATTTCCTCGCCGAACGAACGGAGATCAGTAGAGCAAAGAGATGACAATGAGGTTCATGTTTAAATATGGCGAGTGACTTGTACCTCAGGTGATGAGACAGAAACTGCTTTCCAACTGTAAACTTGTCATTCTTAAAAAATGTCAAAGGAATGTTTTAGCAGTGGGTTAGAAATGTCAAGGATTGCAGGGCATCTTTCAGTAGAAATACAATAAAATTTTCACTTGTGATTAGAGACGCACCGATGTATCGGCCGATAAAGGCTATTTTTCCCGCTATGGGCTATCGGGCGATAGTTTAAAAACATCCGATGATCAGTGCCGATTATATCCTGTCAATCAAAAGAGGGCGGGAAAACACATTGATTTCATGCTGTGTGTAAAGATTATCTCTCTCTCTTGTGTGGAATGATAAAACTGAGTTTGTAATCTCTGCACCACTAAAATTTTACACCGGAAGTGAGCAGCAGTGAAGCAGCATCAAGTCTAATTATTATTAATTCATAAGAAGGCATAAAAGGCAGAACTATCGGTATCGGCCGATATCACTCTGAACAATCGGTTATCGGCATCGGCCAATATCACTCTGAATAATCGGTTATCGGCATCGGCCAATATCACTCTCAATAATCGGTTATCGGCATCGGCCAATATCACTCTGAATAATCGGTTATCGGCATCGGCCAATATCACTGAATAATCGGTTATCGGTATCGGCCGAGAAATTTAGTATCGGTGCATCTGTACTTATGGTGGTTAGCAGACTTGAAAATGCTTTAACTTTAATTGTGGCGATATATGAGAGACGCATAAGAGAAACATGTAGCTTACAGAAGTACTGTATATATATTAAAAAAACGTCAAAATTTGACCATGTGAACGGTTTTCCCAGACCGACACACACATATGTGATGGGTAAAAGAGCATGAGCGACATTAACAGACAACAGTAGCAGAAGGTTAAGGAAATATTTGTAACAGCACCACTACAATGGCCGAGTTGAAGTGAGGAACCAGGGTTAGAACGTGGAACGTGAGGAACGCTTTACCGTGAGCGGAAATATACCAGAGGGAGGGTGAACTAAAGACAAGGGAAATGATGGAAGAAAGGTTAAAGCAACAGAGAGGGAGGCAGAGTGTGAGTTACAGAGAAGAGAAGAAGGGTCAGAGGACCCAGGAGCTACAGGACGAGAGAGGAGGAGAGGTCACGTCTCGTGCGGCGTGAGAAATGAGACTTCCTCTGCGAGCGGACATGCGCGTTGTGCTGCAGCATGTGGCCCCTGGACCCTCTCGTTTCCGCATGACCCCGTTGTGACTCTGCAAGAGCCCCATCACCATTTCCAAACACGGTTATGGTAATGACTTCTGACAGGTTTATGAAGGAACTAATGCGTTGTGACAGAAGAGATGGACACTGGACGTGTGGTTTTGAGCGCCGTCGGTTGACGGAGAACACAGCTGGGAAATATTCGCTGAAAAGAGATAGTCTATGTACGCACACAAACGTGGGGATGTCACATAAATGCCACAAAGCTTCCTGATTTGTGAATTATGGTTTCAGCACAGCGCACCACGAAACAGTCTTGAAAACAGTCACATGTTTTAAACCAGGGATAATTACATCAGAAAGCAAGCGCTGCGCTTCCCCTAACAAACATTTATATTAGTAAGTGGCACTGGTTGGTTGGTTGGATCATATTACAGCTACGCATACTCACTCACTAGCAACACTCATCATTTAATTCTCAGTCTTAGCTTGTATAAAGAGACACAAAGCAGAACTGACTGGTCTATTGGGATTCAACTAAAAAAAATAATAAAAATCCAATGAACCCTTTCAGTACAGCTTTATTTTCTAAACATAATCCAACTATTCAAATACTTGGATCGTTATTTAACTGTGTACAATAATACTTTGGCTATTTCTTGGAGCTTTAATCCTGAAATTTCCACACACACATTTTGAATGGGCATTATTTAATTCCCTACTTGTTTAAGGTTTGGATAAAATGCATTCAACTCAAGTGAACGGGATAATTGGTATAGGAAAGATTGCTTGTGATTTCCACCTATGCTACACAAACCCCACTTTGAGTATCAAATATTATAGCATATACCTTTCTTTCATATCAGCATGAAAGTACTCTATGCAGTGATTTTCTGCTAAAAAGTACAATGAGTATAATTTAGCCATTACGTAGAGTATCTAGCTATTCACTAAAAACACAAATGCTTATTTCCTCCACCTCTAAGCCGGACACAAGGTGTGCTTAATGGTTAATCCTGAGAATGTAACTCTGATGGTTGAACATATGGTATACATATGCTAATAAAATGACAATGCTGCTACATGGCTGTAAATTTCCAGATTTTAACATCGCTAGATATTCGGCTAAACCAGACATTATACAGCGGTGCTTGAAAGTTTGTGAACCCTTCAGAATTTTCTACATTTCTAAAACATCATCAGGTTTTCACACAAGTCCTGAAAGTAGACAAAGAGATCCCTATTAAACAAATGAGAGAAAAATATTACACCATCAATCATTTACTTATTGAAGAAAACGATCCAATATTACATATCTGTTAGTAGCAAAAGTATGTACCTCTAGGATAAGCAGTTAATTTGAAGGTGAAATTAGAGTCGGGTTTTTTCAACCAATGGGATGAAAATCAGGTGTGAGTGAGCGCTCTGTTTTATTTAAAAAACAGGGGCCGATCAAAGTCTGATCTTGTTTGTGGAAGTGCATCATAGCATGAACAACGGAGATTTCTAGGGAAAAAAGAATTGTTGATGCTCATCAAGATGGAAAAGGTTAAATAATCCATAGTCAGACAGATTGTGTACAAATGGAGGAAATTCAAGACCATTGTTACCCTCCCCAGGAGTGGTCGACCAACAAAGATCACAACAAGAGCAAGATGTGTAATAGTCCACGAGGTCACAAAGGAACCCAGGGTCACTACTAAGCAATTAAAGGCCTCTCTCACATTGGCTAATGTTAATGTTCATGAGTCCACCATCAGGAGAACACTGAACAACAATGGTGTACATGGAAGGGTTGCAAAGAGAAAGCAACCGCTCTCCAAAAAGAACACTGCTGCCCTTCTGCAGTTTGCTAAAGATCACGTGGACAAGCCAGAAGACTATTAGAAAAATGTTTTGTGGATAAATGAGACCAAAATACAACTTTTTGGTTTAAATGAGAAGGGTTATGTTTGGAGAAAAGAAATCACTGCATTACAGCATAAGAACCTTCTAATATAAGATCCCACCTGTGAAACATGGTGGTGGTAGTATCATGGTTTGGGCCTGTTTTGCTGCATCTAGGCCAGGATGACTTGCCATCATTGATGGAACAATGAATTCTGAAGTATATCAGTGATTTCTAAAGGAAAATGTCAGGATATCTGTCCGTGAACTGAATCATCACAAAATCATGCAAGACACTGACCCTAAGCACAAGTCGTTCTAACAAAGAAAAGTTAAAGAATTTCATGTTTTAGAATGATGGCTTAGTGGTTAGCACGTTCGCCTCACACCTCCAGGGTCCGGGGTTCGAGTACTGAGGAAACCCACCAACATCCCAGAATTGAAGCTGTTCTTTACTAAGGAACAGGTTAAAATTCCTCCAAGCCAATGTGCAGGACTGATCAACAGTTACAGAAATGTAAGGTAAACATTTAGTTGCAGTTATTGCTGCACAAGGGGGTCACACCAGACACTGAAAACAAAGGTTTACATACTTTTGCCACTCACAGATATGTAATATTGGATCATTTTCCACAATAAATAAATGACCAGGTACAATATTTTTGTCTCATTTGTTTAATTGAAACTCTGATGATGGTTTAGTTCATATTTATCCAGAAATATAGAAAATTCTAAAGGGTTCAAAAACTTTCACACACCACTGTACATCAATTGGATTACTTAATTTACTCCAAGTGATTCAGATTTTCCCCCCCAGATGGTTACTGAAAAATATGTTACTGCTTTCAGTAACATATCCAAAAAATCCAGACTTTGTGTGTGCAGTTATGTGAAGACTACCATCCTTAAACTCTCGGGACCCATCGGCTCACTCTCTCTCACCATTTAATTACACACCATTACAACTGGTTTCACTGTACCAGGTCATTCTGCAAGGCATTTTTGCTTCCCTGCAATCTGATGTTGCTGCTTACCGTTCTGAAGCAGCTCCTCCAGGTTGTCAGGATTACGGGCCAGCTGCAGAATAAGCGTGGCTCCTCTGATTTTCTCTGGAAAGTCCTCGTACAGCAGCTCCACGTAGTCATCGATGCTGTTAATGTTGGCCTCCTCGTCCAGCTGCAATATCCCAACAGAACGTGCGTCACATTGCTTAACTCTTCATCACACCACGTAACTCACCTTGCATTTACACTAGCAAGCAACAAGGCAGCGCTAGGTTTGTCACTTGTGGGCATGCACTGTCTATTAAATATCATTACTGAGTGAGCAGAGAAAAAAAATACTCATGGTGTTCCTGACAAGTCAGTAATGGCAACTCACAGCCACACAACTTCCTACAGAGTGATGGTAGAGAGCTAGCTAACATTTAATGTCCACAGAACAGAAATTAGATCCGATAACAAAACACACACCAGAAGTAACCCGGTCTGTGTGGTAGTTATATAGGCTATATATGAGAAACAGTTTGTGTCTTTAAAGCTGAGGGGTTTTGTCATCTAATACTCAGTAATCATCACATTGATGAGCACAATAAAGCTTTTATTCTCACTAAAACATTGGTGTCATTACTATTTAGATATGTTATTTATATGTCTTTATTTAATGTCTTTTCTGAAGTGCACGAGCAAACATCCCTACAAAACTGATGCTGCCAGCCCCATACTTCAAAATGGGCCTTTGTTGTTGTTTTGGGGTTTAGTTAAAACATTCAAATCAAAGTTTCTTCATCCCTGGGAGTTAATTTGTGCCTCTGTAATGAACAATGCAGTGTCTGTGTTGTCCCAGGATATTTACATTGGCCTTTTTTTTTTTTGAAACAGATGCTCCTGGTACCTTCAGTTCTTTGGAAACTGCTCATGTATAGGTTAAATTTTTTTTCCCCACTGAGGTTTGGATGAGTTGCTTGCATTTTCCAGAGGTACCAAGTGGAAACCACAGGTGCTCTCCTGATTCACTCCCAATTCTAACGATTGGCCAATTAGAGGCTTCTAAAATGATTCTATCAATTACTGGAATATTCCAGGCTGTTTAAAGAGAGAGTCAATTGGTGTATGTAAACTTCTGACCAACAGGAATTCTAATATAGTGAATTAAAGTTGTAAATAAAGCGATTGTTTTAAAATGACCTCTGATGTGAACAAAGAAGACGCCCTAATCAACTTGCCAAAACAAATGTGTGGAGTCCCAAAATACAGAGATTGGATATTTTTCTGAAATTATGTAGCGAGGAATTTAAAATGGTATAACTGCTATACCTCCATGCCTTCAAACGGAGCAGGATCTCTTGGCTTTATCTGCTTCTTCTCTTTTTTCTCTGTAGATTAGAAACAATGAACATCAACAAAAAATGCTCAGTTCTACGTACCACCAGATGTAATTTATCATATCCAAATTAAACGAATACCCTCACTTTAGCTAGTGCTCTGGTGGAAGAGGAATATAGCTACGTGTTCCTTCATACCTGGAGCTGAATTGCGGTTCTGTAGGTAGAAGAGCAGTCGCTCCACTTCTGGGAGCTTGGATGGTGAAATGAGCTTGCATTCCTCCACCACTTTCCGCGCTAATGACCCAATATCCGTGCTGGCATTAAGGCTTTTCAGACGAACACTGAGAGAAGGAATGTTCGCGTTCATTTAATATGACAGTGAAAACAAACACATAATTAAACAGATGTTTAGACATGGGGGAGTCCATGTCAAATCAACCTGTGGCAGAGGACTTCTCCACCACTCTGTCTCAGATTCTGCTGATTCTTTTAAAAACCGTTTGTAAGTACTTGCATGAGAACAAAAAAAATAATACTAAGAAGAATTTTTTTGAGTTAACTCTCACTCGTTAGAAAAAGGTGTTCATTTCAAAATTTGGCCCAGACACACTTTGTGACATATGCCATGCCCCCTTTTTTGTGCAATTTTCCCTTAATTCACAAAGTATACATGCTATAAAGATGGCATTTGGTGTGTATATATGCTCGATTATGTAGAATCAGAATGACTTTTTAGGGGTATTCATGTTTGACCCCCAAAAACTCGACTTCTGTCAATGTGGATGACGCTACAAATTTTATGAAACGTTGATCTTCGGTTCATCTTACAAATAAGTGAAGACTGTGTGTGTGTGTGTTTGCCATCTATAACTGAAATCATTACAGATATGCCAAGTTTGATAACATATTCTGATTCTACAGGGAAAATTATATAAATACACCAAAGTTCATCTTTATATCATCAGGATTTTGTGGGTTATTAAGGGAACAAAATGGGGGGGGGGGGGGGGGGGGGGGGGGGGGGGGGGAGGGCATATGTTGCAAGGTGTGTCTGGGCCAAATTTGAAAATGACTGCCATTTAATAAAAAATTGAAAGGTGGCTCAAATACTAATTTGATGTTCTCATGTATGATGGCACAAAAAACCCAGAAAAATTCTTGAAGGTCTGGTTCCACCCAATGGGTGGTTTGACATGGAATCACCCTACTGAATTTACATACGACAAACTGGACTCAGACAGAAACATGTCTTACGTTTTCTGACACGCCTTGCGTTCTCCAAGCATCGGGCCTCCCATTTCGCCCATTATAGTCGCTTCCACTTCATACTGGACAATAAGGGCTTTCTCTGTAGGATGGACATCCAGACTACCTCCCTTGACTTTCCTGAGAACCATAAACATGCTGTATGTATACACTGGTGCTGTATGTATCAGGTACACCTACCATAAAGGTATCAAATGACTGTCTGTATGCGGTCTTCTGATACGCAGCATGACAAAGTCTGTGTATTAATGGAAAGGGACCTCAGTAAGTCTACTGCTAAGCAGATATCGTTTGAGTTGTGTGGAACAGCAACGTGACTCACTCTCTGCTCTCTGGACAACCCAACATGGATACCCTAAAGATGTGCAAGATATGCCCAAGTTTATGGATAGTCACCTGAATAGAGTAGACGTGTACCTAACAACTTTGACACTCACACTAAACAACCCTACACACTTACAGTATACAGTTGTAGAAGAGTCATGATTTGGAGTCACACTATCCGGTGTCACCCAGAAGAGGAATGGATTCCCATTTCGAGTCTGGTTCCTTGCAAGGTTTCTTCTTCATGTCATCTGTAATTGGACAATTGGCTGCTCAGGTGTTCCATGTCCAGGTGTGTGTTATTCCCTAAATATTTCACTTACAATAAGCAGATAAAAGGTCTAGAGTTTATTTGCATTTAGAATCTGTTCCTGTTAACTCTCAACAGGAACTCCAAAGAGCCATTAAAAGGCTGAAAAATCAAAACAAACCCTTTAGAGAGATAGCAAAAAAATTAGGTGTGGCCAAATCAACCATTTGGTACATTCTTAAAAAAAGAAAGAACACACTGGTGAACTCAGGAACACCAAAGGCCTAGAAGACCCTGGAAAACAACTGTGGTGACAGATGCCTACAGACTTCCCTCCTGAAGAACAAGCCCTTCAGACCAGTTAGCCAGATCAAGAACACCCTCCAGGAGGTAGGCGTATCAAAGTCAACAATCAAGAGAAGCCTTCACCAGAGAAAATACAGGGGGTTTACCACACAATGTAAATCACTTGTAAGCCTCAAAATCAGGAAGACCAGATTAGAGTTTATGACAAAAATTGATGGGAAGTGAAGGAACTGCTCATGATCTTAAGTATACCTCATAATCTGAAGTGCATGTATGGCTGCCAGTTAAACTGTTACTCATGCATTTACTGCCGATAAATGCAGCAGGATGACTTCTGAAGTGTACAGGGCTATATTATCTGCTCAGATTCAGCCAAATGCTTCAAAACTCATTAGACTTCACACCACAGATGGACACCGACCCGGAGCATACTTCGAAAGCAATCCAAGACTTTTTTTAGAACATTACAAAGAAGTGAAACACCCTGCAATGGCGAAGTCAATCACACGCTGAAGGTAAAACTGAAGGCAAAAGTCTTGAAGAACAAGCAGGAAGTGAAGATAGCTGCAGTAGAGGCCTGGCAGAGCATCACCAGGGAAGAAACCAAGCGTCTGGTGAGGTCTGTGGTTCAGACTTCAGGACTTGCAGCCAAGCATTACAAATGACAATTTAATTTATGATTGTTAGTTTGTCCAAGTACTTTCAATCCCTTAAAAAGATGGGGATCACATGTAAAAAGTGCTGTAATTCCTACACTGTTCACCTGATTTCTATGTAAACTCCCTGGAACTAAAGCTGAAAGTCTGCACTTTGAGCTCTTATTCATTATTCACCTTCACCTCCTGTAAACTGTGGCACCCCTACTGAAAAATAACCCCAATAGGAACCCTCATATAAACTGTAACGGTTTTAATGGTTATAATTGGGAATTGTATTGGTTTTAATGGAAACTGTAACAGTCCCTGTGATTCTGTACTAGTAATTTGTTACCTTCTATCGGTGTCATGTTAAGTTATGTCTAGTGGACACCATTAATGACCAATAATGGTAATGGTTTTAATGATTAGCTGATGGTTTGTAATGGTATTTGTAGTGGAAACCATTAGAATTTCTGTGATGTTTCTATTGTTTTGTTTTTCAGCAGGGACAAGGCTAAAATAACTAGAACTATATCAATGTACAAATATTTATGGACCTGACTGTACCTTATATTAATCAAATAAACATGTATATGCTTGTTCATTTAGTTAAATAAAAAAACAAACAAACAAACAAACAAACATGGCTGTTAAGAGCTATTTTAATCAATACCATAGAACAATAGTTTGACTGGATATTTAGGATGTAATTAGGCATTCGGATGACAACATATTACCATATCAGTGCTCTTTTTTTTGTCTACAGTGACATTAACATAATTAAACCTACATACGTAGCAGAAGTGTTTCTTTAGTAAACCGAACCCAAACAGCATCCCTTAGCTTGCAATGCTAAGTGAGCTAACCGAAATAAACAGGCAGCGCGCAAACACACTCACCTTTTTAAATATCTTACGTTGTCTGCTTGCATTGTGTCTTTTTGTTGTTAATATGACGATATAACAGCTGTTTGATTTACTTTAGTCGACGTGTGTTTACGTATGCGTTGCTAGGGTGTTGCTAGTCTCATTACCCATCATGCATCACGGACTGGAGTGTCACACAACAGTTTCAGCGCCATCTGCAGGTGTGGAGACCGCGCCATGTTCACGCCCATATTCAGAGCTACACTCAGACTTGGGTGTGCAATTTACTAAACAATTTATTAACGATATAAAATAAGTGATGCATAACTTTGTTGGACTTCCATAACCTTCTGAAAAATGCAGCTTGGTCTAACCACCCTGCTAAAGAAAACCCCAAAACAATAGAAACTCTCATGAATTTGTAATGGTTATAATGGGAATTGTATTGATTTTAATGAAAACTGTAATGGTCCCTGTGGGTCTCTAATGGTAATTTGTGGCATGTTATGTCTAGTGGATACCATTAAGGACCAATAATGGTAATGTTTTTAATGGTTAGCTGATGGTGTGTAAGTGTATTTGTAGTGGAAACCATTAGAATTTCTGTGATGGTATGTATGTATTATTTTTTATTATAAAAAATATGTATTTATGTACGTATTATATATTTTTCAGTAGGGCAGTTGCCAGTCCGAGCTGGTCAAACTGGTAGACCATCTTTCCCAGTTGGTAAAATTTCCAGCTTCCTAATTATTTAAGTAAATTGGTCAATCAATGTTTGAGATTTTATAATTCACTTATTCTTTATAAAAAAAAAATATTATTGTCTATGATGTTGCATAAGTAGCAGTAATTCAGAAATTGTTTCCTTTCCACAGGCACATGGTTTACCAACCATCTTGAGCAGCTCAGCAGTTGGTAGGTTCACGAACGAGCTGTTCCAAGACCAGAGCTGCTCTCAATAAAACAAGAACATCAACAACAAAAAAGCATCAGTCTATTGATGTGACTGTGAACATTTTAAAAACATGAAAAATTTATATACACTATATGGCCAAAAGTATGTGGACACCTGACCATCACACCCATATGTTGTGTCTTTGTATGCTGTAGCGTTACAATTTTACTGGAACTAAGATGCCCAAACCTGTTCCATGACAATTCCCCTGTGCCCAAAGTGAGTTCTATGAAGTCATGGTTGGATAGAGCCCATAAAAGATCATTTATTCATTCACATTAATACATGAACTACATTCCAGTCATGGTTCAAGGTTTCCCAGCTGATATTACATCTTCTTTAAGCCTAAAATTATTGGTGAGCTTAATTCTGGTTTCTCTATAACAGACCCAACAAATGCGATGCCTGTAATTTGTCACAGTTACTACATACTACATAGGCATCTCATTTCCCAGGGGTATTCCTGTTCCAGATCTTTCTTTGGTTGCACCAAGTTATTCAAATGGTATTTAGGAAGAAATCTTAATCACCAAATGGTGGTATGCATGTGAACAAGAGGAGAAAAGCAGCAGGACAAAATGATAAATAATTATGCTACAGTGTCTGTGTAGGCCTAAGCTTGCAATGGTGTTTGTAATGCTCTAATCATTTCACTGAAAGAGTGTAGATGTGTAAAATGGCTTACTAAATCAGAACTTTAAAATGCTGATCCATAGATGAAGTATTGCACTGTGTTCATACTCTCTCTGTAACAGCAAGTTATTGACATCTGACACTTTGTATACAAACAAGACAAGTAGGACTTGCTAAAAATGGCCACTACACAAATTGGCTAAGCTGAAAGCTCAGGTCTCCCGTGAACTTATGGCTGTCATGTGTGACTTTGACAGCCAGTTTTGTCTTTCGTTTTGGCCTGTTACTTCAACCCCAGACCTGAAGCATGTGACCTGTTAATCTGCAGCACTTTTCAGCACCCTCGGGAGAAAAAGGACTCCCATCTGATCAGATACGTCCAGGCTACATTCAAGAGACACAAATAGCAACAGCAAGGCATCTTCCAAAGCTTACATTCTGGAAGAAAACAGAGAGAACGAGAGCGAGAGAGTGAGAGAGTGGTGGTTTTTAACTCGCAGATTCTATTCACAAACTGTTCCCAGCACTCTGATTTGACGTCTGTCATGGACTTCAGGAGGACGCATCAAGCTTTCCGGGAACGGTGGGAGAAGACGGATGACAAAATGTGCAAAAACAGCATGTCCTTTCACCTGCACAGTACGCTCAGGCAAGAGTTTTTCGCCAGCTACCTTTACTTACTGGAGCAGATACCTTTGGGTAGGTGGCAAGTGTCTTAGATTAAACTTTTAGTAATAAAAATTGTTATCTCTAACAATGTCTCCAAATGTCAAAATAAAGGTTGAAGGTGACCAAAACCTTTCATGCAAATTTAAAATTGAAAATCTTTTTTGAAAGCTGTTGGTCATCTTAATCTTTACTAACTGGGAACAACAAATGTACATGTAAAGTGATATACATAAAGTGAGCACATCTCCCTACGGTAAAAGGTAAAATATCAGTAGTAACTCAAGCTCTTTTCTCCGCAGGGTCTCACCCCATGTTACTATTTCTGTTCTCCACAACACTTTCCTCACATTTCAGTATCACATTGCACTCATAGTGCCAATTGTGTGACCTGCTTCTCAAATATCTCCTTGACCACATGATCCGCTCATGTAGTTTCTGACGGAAAAGTTCTCGGTTCTTCGTAGATAGTATTTGGTAATACTTCTTCGATACTTACAATCAATCCATTCAGTTTCTTCCTGTCATGTGTCAACCATGAACAAGTGGTATAAAGTGTTCAATTTCTCTGCACCACAGCACAGGTGAGAAGGTGTTGAGATTAAGATGTGTTGTGGTTAAGATGTTGGGTTACTGATTGGAAGGTCATAAGTTCAAACCCCAGCACTGACAAGCTGTTGCTGTTGGGTCCTTGAGCAAGGCCCTCAACTGCTCAGATGTATAAATGAGATTAATATTAGTCTCTCTGGATAAGGGCATCTGACAAATGCCATAATAAAAATTTAAACTGTGTTTTCTGTGACAAGACTTTTTGGAAGGAGTCTCCACTTTCTATCAGTCAGATGTAAAGCTGTAGATTAAAATTTTCCAACACAGGGACGTCTGACGGACAGAGGGCTTTTGCAGGCCTCTCAGTAACATGACACATTGCATTTTTTATGTGTTATTAAGTTCAAAAAAGAGAGAAAAGAGAGGCAGATTGTTGGCAAATCAGTGTAGTATAAAAGGAATAAAAACTTTGGGACATGCTGTTATAGGAAAATAACTTCAGGGTGGTAACAGCATCACACTAACCCATCGTTGATTATATTTCTATAACAGCACACACTGTTGTGTTTTATTCCTTACTAATACTTGTTCAGGTTTTCATCAGTTTAATACAAGCCTGTTAAGAAAGAACTCCAGAATGATAAGAATACATTGTGTTGAAGGAAATGGTTGTGTGGTTATAAGTGACTGTATAATGTCCAAGTCATTGGACTGAGGCTAATTACATTTACATTTACATTTATTCATTTAGCAGACGCTTTTATTCAAAGCGACTTACAAATGAGGAAATACAAGCAAAGTGATATATCAAGCGGAGAGCAATACAAGTAGTGCTACCTTACAAGATTTATAATTGAGTTCTAAAGAAGCAAAGTGCGCAGAGTAGAGGTGTAAGTGCCAGAGTAATATTAAAAAAAAAAAAAAAAATATTTCTTTATTTTTTGGGGAGTTGACAGGTTAGGGGTTAGTTAAGTGCTCATGGAAGAGGTGGGTCTTTAGCTGTTTTTTGAAGATAGTGACAGATTCTTGGTCCGGATTGAGGTTGGAAGTTCATTCCACCACTGAAGAACAGTTAGTGTGAATGTTCTTGAAAGGGACCTTGAGCTGGCTGGGAGGTCCGGGAGTAGTGCATTGCAGTAGTCCAGTTTTGAGATGACAAGAGCCTGGACTAGTAGCTGTGTAGCTTGTTTGGTGAGATAGGGTCTGATTTTCTTGATGTTGTACAGAATGAACCTACAGGCTCATGCAGTTGTTGAAATGTGGTCTGTGAAGGTCAAGCTGTCATCAAAAGTTACCCCAAGGTTCCTGGATGTTCTGGTTGGCTTGAGTGTGGTTGAGCCGAGCTGTACAGTGAGGTTGTGGTTTATTGAGGGGCAGGCTGGGATGACGAGAAGCTCAGTTTTTGCCAATTAAAAATACTTTTGCACTGTCTGCTTAGAATGCACGTTTCTCCACATGGCCCTTTGATCCTTTGCAATATACTGTACATACAGATACCTCATATCTTTTAAACACCATCATTGAACTAAAGGTTTGTTTTATGTATTACAGCTTGATGTCTGTCCATAGACTGTGGAGATTAGCTCCTTGTTATATTACTCCTTGTTATAATGTGCTCAGAGGGACTTGATATTATTGTGGCCTGATTTTATGTTTGCATTTGTCCGTCTTCAGTGAAACTATATGCCGTGACCTGTGAGTTCATCATGGGAGAGAAGCAGTTCTACTACAGGGCCCAGAATTTTTACAGAGATGTACCAGCATCAGAGGAGGGTATGATGGGAGGTTTTGTGGAGATCTCAGAAGTGGACCTGGAGGGCTCCAGACAGTTCCTTAAGAATTTTGTGGTATGACATTATGGCACTACCTTGAATATATATATATATATATATATATATATATATATATATATATATATATATATATATATATACACACACACACACACACACAGCAAGTGTGTCTCCATGTAAGTACAGTACATATGTACATTTGATATAAGAAGTTTGCACACCCCTATAAAAATGGCAGGTTTTTGTAACATAAAAATGAAACTAAGGTTTAGGAATTAAAACTTACATTAACCTGGCTGCGTAAGTGCACACACCCTTTTATAATGGGGCATGTGACTGTGCTCAGAATGAACCATCTCATTCAAACTCATGTTCAGTAGTAATTATCGTACGCCTGTCATCAATGAAGTGATCCTGATTAATCCCAAGTAAAGATCAGTTGCTTTGGTAGGATTTTCTTGACATCTTGATTTCATCCAACTGCTGAAGCCATGGTCCATAAAGAGCTTGCAAAGCATGTACATGATCTCATTGTCGAAAGGTTTTGATCAGCAGATGGGTACAACATTTTTTTTACAAAACATTGGTAACAAAGAACAGGATGTCCTGCCAAACAAAACAAGAGACAAAAACTTATCAGAGAGGCTTCCAAGAGACCAACAGCAACATTATAGGTGCTTAAATACTGAATATACACTGACCAGCCACTTAAAGAAAACCATTTGTATGCCTGCTCATTCATCCAACTATCCAATCAGCCAGTCATGTGGTAACTGGTCAGTTGAAGACCTGAAAAAGACCAGGTGATGTTTGTCCAATCTTCACAGGTTCAGTGAGCCTGGGCCTCAGATTACAATTCTTGGCTGACAGGAGTGGAACTCTGTTTTGCACTCTGATGCTTTTCTGCTCACCATGGTTGTAAAGAGTGTTTTTTTTTTCATATCAACAAAATGTTTTTCTGCCAGTAAAACCGTTCACTGGATGTTTTTTCCACCAAATTCTATTGTGGACTGTTATGTGTCAAAAACCCAGAAGATTAGCAGTTTCTGAAATACTCAAAACAGCCCATCTGGAACAACAACAACAAAAATGACCTGGTCACTGAGACTATGGTCACATTTTAATCCATTCTGATTTCTGAATGTCTGTGAACATTCACTGACCTGAATCTGCATGATTTTATGCATTGCACTGCTGCAACATGATTGGTTGACAGGATACAGGTGTTCCTATTAAAGTGTCCAGTGAGTGTATGCATCAAAGTCAATACAGATTTAATTTATTGTTTTTAACAGCCAGATCAGGATGATTTTATAGCAGAATTTTATGTAAGTTAATTAATGAACGCCAATCTACTGTACAGATACATTAAATCAATTTCTAGCATGTTAATGGGAAATGGCATACAGATTATTCTAACACTAGGCAGCATGTCTATGGAAACTATTAGAGGTGTACCTATTTATTTTATGTAATCATGTTAGGGACCAGGGAAGGCCGATACCAAGCGAGCCCTTGATTGCGGCTGTGGGATTGGCCGGGTGTCGAAAGGGGTTCTGTTTCCTGTATTTGAAACCATGGAGATGTTGGACATGATGGAGGAGTTCATTCTCCATGCCCATGAGTGTTACTTGGGTGACTACGCTGACCGTGTGGAGACCTATTACCTGGACAACCTGCAGGATTTCACCCCTCCACTCGATAGATATGATGTCATCTGGATGCAGTGGGTAGCTTGTGAGTGAGTGTATGTCTAATTACCCTGTGAACTTGTATGTGGCGCTGCATGGCTCAATTATGAATGCAGGTTTGGTGTCAGTGATTTATAAATCCTGAATTATAAACAGCGTAAAACAGCTTTAACATGAATTACATCTGCAGTGTATGAAGAAGAAAATTTTTTATATGCAGCCAAAAAACATTTAGTGTCTTTGCATTAATGTATCTTCATTTTTTATCACAAGTACAAAAAAGTTATGTAACACACACACACACACACACACACACACACACACACACACATATATATATATATATATATATATATATATATATATATATATATATATATATATATATATATATATATATAGATGTGATCATAAATTGACATGAGCAAATGAATGAATGAATTCTGAATGATCTGTTGTAACTCTACCAGCTTCCTTGGCAAGTCTTTGTCCAAAACGGTGATGAAAACAAGTTACTTTTTAATAGCGTATGTATTTATCATAGGTATATGTTGTTGGTTTACATTACTCCGTTAAGACACAATGGGCTTAATTTATTAATCTTCCAGTCAATTTGTGAGTAAATGTTTGCATAAGCCAAACCAAACAAAATTTTTTTAGCCAGATTTACAAATGTTTCAAAGATGCTAATTTTCTTCTCAGGATTTTGCAGAGTTTTTTTTTGTGATCGTTGTGTCCAAAAACATTTGATTTTGCTGTGGCTTTTTCAAAATTTGTGATGCAACTTGCGGAGTTTTTTTTTGTGGTTTTGTGCGGAAAACTACTTGAATTGGCGATTTTTGCAATTGTTTTGCCTTTCGCAGTGATGATTGTTGGTAAATGAGACCTTTTCGCTGTACTCATGTTGGATGCACATGACTTGAAGAAGGCTTTGCGGAATGCGCGTTGTAATGTTGGTAATAAAAAAAAAAATCGCAGGCTCCTCAGAATATTGCGGCGTTCGCATGATTTTGCATTAATTTCTGCAATCGCAAAATCGCAAAACCCTGTCTTCTTACTCACATGTTTGCGCGTTCCTTACTCACGTCTATGCCAGTTAAAATATGTAATAGTATATAATATTAATACTAATAAGCAAGCGTTAAATCTTCCATCAGCTGAGGCATTTGTTTATGGTTTACGGCTCAGCGCAAACATTTATACGCCATTTATACACCGCCCTTTCTTTTGTCATAATTGAATTATTCGATTTATTTGTCTTTATTTATGAGTTTGTGTTGGCCCACTTTCTTTATTTTTCATTATATTCTTGAACTAATGCCAGTAATATAAGAACAGATATTCTAGCTGGTGCTCTTAGTCCCTGACCTGGTGAACTAGAAATAGTCTAGATGTGTTTTTGATAGAGCTCTGGATAAGGATAAGGGCATCTGCTAAACGCTTTAAACATAACACAAATAAGCAGTTTAAACTCCACACTATTTTCCAGATGTAAAACTGGAGTAATCTGTACAAATGATATAATTTGAAGTCGATCATGTTGAGGTTTACATTACACTCAGGAGCATTACACTTAGGATATGAACGTTTTTCCAAATTTACAGGATTTTCATGAAGACCAAATTTCTTGTGAAAGCTCTCATACGAACGATTTATGAATAAGTCCGTTTGTATCCAGCTTGATAAATGAGGCCCAGAGTTGGTCACTGGTGCTTGTCATAACATGACACTCACATATGATCAATGCAATTTTCTTGCGGAATTCCACACTCTGTTAAGTTGATAAGATAATCTGTGATTATTATATTTTCTAATTATGTAAATTGGAATGTAAGGCCAAATATGTAAAGCTCTTCATTTACATTATGTACTATGGCCAGGTCACCTGACAGATAGAGATCTGCTGGAATTCTTGAGGCGAGCAAAGGAGAGCCTTAGGCCCAATGGGGTCATCATTATAAAGGATAACATGGCACGGCAGGGCTGTAGACTGGACCCTGTTGACAGCAGTCTCATCCGCCATCTGGACATCATGAAGAGCATTATCCAAAAGGCTGGCCTCACCATCCTGGACATGCAGAAGCAGGAGGGCTTCCCTGACATCATTGTGCCCGTGTGGATGATTGCCATGCAGTGAGCTGGCACTATCTCAGTATTTCACGGAAAGCACTGTAAACATGACAGGTAGGGCTTTATAAATGAAAAATTCATAGTACAATAACCACACAAACCAATATCACAGTTTTCAGAAAATGGGATAGATAGAGAGATAGATAGAGAGATAGATAGATAGATAGATAGATAGACAGATTTTTTATTGTCATTGTTTTAAAAACAACGTTTAGCAGCTCTTAAGGATTGGTAATAGACACATAATAGCAAAACATAAATAACAATAAAGATACCCACAGTGAGGTGATATGTACACAGTAGTGCAAAACAAAGGTAATGTAAAGTAAAGTGTTGGGGGGTGGGGGGTGGGGGTGGGGGGTGGGGGTTAATCGTTTTCACTACAAAACGATTAACATTCCTTTGTGAGTAACTTGTGAAGATGTCATTAATTATTGAAGGCTGTCTTGGCCTTTTTTTTTTGGTTCTGTTTATGATGCAATATTTCTAAGCACTTGTCACAGTAAATAACACTTTATCTATCATTTAAAATTTGCTCCATTCAACAGAAATGTTTAAATCACAAAACAATGGCAGCCCCGTACTGTAAGTTCTTAAAATATTCAGAATTTTGTCACTGAAATCTGCAGAATGTGTCCGTGGTCATGTAAGCTTTGCGATCATGAATTAACAGCTCATACTGGAATATTTGTCCATTATAAAAATGTAAAACCTAACTAAAACGAACTTGATCTGTGCTTACAATTGTTTGGTTTAATTTGTTGTTGATTATAAATTACTAAATCAAAATAAGGACGTAGTAAATCAAAATAATGACAGCAATAATAAAAAAAAATCACAATTCTGTATGTTTGAGATATAGATGGGTGTAAATTATAATTATTAATTTATATAAGTTAATTATAATTTTGTATAATTTTGACATTAGAAATATTTACTACTACTACCACTACTACTGCTACTAATTATTATTATTATTATTATTATTATTATTATTATTATTATTATAAGAAGAAGTAGAAGAAGAAGAATGTCTGTCTTTGACAATAAAGATCAAAAATAATGCAACAAGTTAATTTTGTACATTTATTTGTGCAACATACATACAACATAACATTCTGACTAAAAAATAAAGTATGATAGAAAATAACAACCACAAATACAAAGTTATTGCTCTTGACCCCAAGATTGTCTTTTCTTCAAGCTAATAAGTAATTAAAATCCACCCCAAAAGGCCACAGTGACGACCTGAAAGTATTTTGTTTTTGTTTCCCAAGCCATAGCAAAGACCACAGTGTTTAGGTAAATGACTCTCAGATGGTTTCTTTAATGTGGAGGATTCGTGTGGAATTGTTCATGCTCTCCACAGAGAGGCTCCTTTGTATATCTGCTTTGGAGCTTGTCCAGTCCTGTCAGTTCTCATCTGCATAAAGAGCATCATGGCGTCGCCTCTAATGTTTTGGCGCAAGTCAAAAACCTCCAAAGGTTCCTCCTTCCCATGAATGGATGGTCTGTCGAGATTTTTTTTTTTTTTTTAAAGCTTTCACGGCATGACATGTAGTCGGATGTCTAGATGCTGTTCAGTTCCGCTGTGCGTGAACGAAGCTGTTTCTCTTCTAATACCTCTCACACACAAGCCTTTCTGAGAAAAATCTTTTTCATCTTACAACATCCTCAGGCCTTAAGCTGGGTTCCTGCTGGATAATATATGAACAAACAGCTGCCACATATTCAGAAATGGTTAGCGTGCCTGGCAATCTGTACTATCAGCTCTAATCTAACTCACTTTTCTAGCTGGCAGCCTGGCAGCTATTAAGAGGAGTACCATTAATAAATCCAGTCATATTAGCAGTGAATTGGGCTTGAGTCCAGGTAAAGAGCCAAATCTTATACCAACAGCACCAGCATTTCCAACTTTTCCAGAATTCAACAAGACAGTTCATTTGAAAAGAAATGTATGGTAGGACTTAGGATGAGACGAAGGGTTAGTGATGCTTTTCTTACACTGCAAAATTCTTTTTAAAATATCTTGAATATTGTCACATGTATCTAGTATTTCTTATTCTTGTCTTGTACTATTGGCAGAAAATTTAGCTACTTAAGCATTTATTTCTAAAAGATAAGCACATTTATATTCCAATAGAATAAGAAAATTTAGAGCTTGAAATTAGTAAAAAAAAAAAAAAAAAACATTTAATAATCCACTTTAAGACATTTCAGTTTGGTTAAACTTAGAAATGAAAGTTCACCTGCTGCCTTAATAACGTGAGTTTTTAACTCAGCTTAAAGATAACTTTCGTTTACACTCAAAAATTTCATTTTACAAGTTTTACAAGTCAAGACAATAGAGTACTTTATGTTTAATTTTTGAAAACTTATAAACTTGAGTTCAATATCCAAAACTTGTCATGACAATTGGAGTTAAAAAGAAGAATGGGACTATCATGTTTTACAGTGTACATTAGTTTCATTGTAATCTCAGGTTAGGAAGCACTAGAGGACTTTGACAATATATTCAAGATTCTTTAACTTGGTAAGATGTAACTGTTTGCGGTGTACAATTTAAATAATGTGAAATCAACAGAATTTCATGTTCAAACTTCTAGGAACTGTGAACATGAGATCAGGTTGTTCCAGCACTTGAGTACACACTACTTAAATCGTACCATTCTATAGTCAAGGTAAAATTGTAAATACATTCTCAGAACATAGGTATCAAGCTGTACCATTTCTTGAGACCCTCAAAGGTAAGTTCTTTGTGTATTTGGTATAAATGTTTCATTTATTTATACACAAAATTGGATCTTAAAGACAAAAGTTGTACCTGAAATGAATGTTAAAGGGACACTACCATCACGTTCCCTGGTCAAATTTGAATTCTGTTAATGTTAATAAAAATATCTTTCATGGCTCGATAGAAATGGATTTTATGAAGTGGTTACATTATCATTAATTGGCCACACCACTTAACAAATTTGGTAAACTTATGCCCAACAGTGATTATTTCTTTTTTTTTTGCTGTGTTGTAACATAAAATTTAAATATATTAGAATGGGATTTTGAAGAGAATATCTGCAGAAATAAAATTCAATAAAGTATTTAGATGTCCTCAGAATTATCATTAAAAAAAAAAGTCTAAAAACTGTTTTTCACAGGCAGTTCCTTGGTCTGAGCTGATCTGCAATTTTAATTGTGAGACTTCCCAAAGTCAGAGATATTTATTGTGCAAGAATACAATTGGACGCAGGTGGATTTAAAATGAACACGTGTACCCTGTTTAATTGAGTAATTTAGATGAGTTTATTCACCCCCCTTTCTTTTTGCGATCTAAATTAGAACCGCTATTCCATTTTCTTGAGCACTCGAACTAAACATGTTAAACAGGGTACACCTGTGTTAATTTTAAATCCACCTGCGTCCAATTGTATGCTTGCACAATAAATATCCTTGACTTTGGGAAGTCTCACAGTTAAAATGGCAGATCAGACCAGACCAAGAAACTGCCTGTGAAGCTTCAAGATGAAGTTGTTAGGAGGAAAAAAAGCTGGAGAAGGTTATTAAAACATCAACAAAGCTTTGAACATTCCTAGGAGAACTATGAAAGCCTTTAAAATAAAGAATATGGCACAGCCCAGACACTACCAAGGAGTTACAGAGCTCACTGGCTGATACAGAAGAACCTGTGCAGACTTCAACAATATCATCAGCTCTTCACAGATCTGGCCTCTATGGGAGAGTGATCAGAAGGAAGCCACTTTTGAGAAAGGCCATGTTAGAAAACCTGAGAGCTTTTGGAAAAAGATTTTTGTGGTCTGATGAGACTAAGTTGAGATATTTGGTTTAAAGCCAAAGCATATACAGTCCAACATCCAGGTAACACTATTCCTATGATCAAGCACGGCAGTGGTAACATCATGATTTGGGGTTGCGTTTGAGCAGGTTGATTTGGAAAGCCTGTTGGCATCAGGCAACATGGATGGAGCCAAATAGAAGTAAACTGTTGATGAGAACCTGTTCCAGTCAGCCAGATATCTGCATTTGTTCCAACAACACAATGAACCAAAGCACAGAAGAAGGTTTGTGTTTTGGAATGGCCAAGTCAAAGCCCAGACATAATTGAGAATCTGTGGCATGACTTGAAAATTGTTGTCCACCAAAATACATTTTGGAGGCACTGTATTTTTGCTGATGGAATGCACAGTTGGTAATTGGTGCTTGGTGAAATTTCTATCTACTGAAACTCTGCATTTAACGACAGATTACTGGGGTCTAAATCAGCAAACAGTGCACAATAAACATTTTTGATAATAACAAAATCCTAAACTGACACAAAAAAAGTAATTTCAGTTTAGTTTCTTGATTTATAAAGTATATTTAAAACAACAGATGTTGAAACCAAAGTGCTGTACAAGAAATATAAAACAGAATTAAAAGAAAGAGTAAACAAAAACCAAAGATAAGACTGATGAAAATTTTACACCCTCAATTAAAACATAAACAATACAAATAAGTCTTCAAAGAGGATTTAAACACAGAAACGGAAGGGGAAGATCTGATGTGGAGAGGAAGACTATTCCAAAGCCTAGGAGCAGCCACCGAGAAAGCCCGGTCGTCTTTAGCCTTAAAAAGTGAATGAGGAACTGAGAGTAGTAATTGACTGGATGATCGAAAGTGTCTTGAAGCAGTGTATGGGGTGAGAAGATCACAAATATACTACGGAGCAAGTCCATGCAAAGCTTTAAAAACAAAAAGCAACATTTTAAATTCAACACGGAACTCGACCAGTGAAGCGGAGCGAGCTGAGGGGTAATGTGCTCACGGTTGTTAGGTCCAGTCAGTAATCTGGCTGCCGCATTTTGTACCAATTGCAAACGATCAATAATTGTTGTAGAAGAAGAATTTCTTCTAACATGAGAGTTCTCCTTTGAACTTAAGAAATCCAGTAGGTTTTTAAACGTCATGTTATGCAGTCTGAATTGGATGCAGCTGTTTCTCCTCGTGTATTGCAGTAGAACTCAGGCAATAAGCTCATATAACTGGAGGCTGTCCTATTCCTGGGGAACTCAATCCCTTCCTGCCAAGGGACAAATCAGGGGTAAGGTTTCTAGGGATATTATGTCATGGACACTTCACTATAAATGATCATAAGGAATAGTCTTGGTGATTTGGAGTTGGCTACTGTGGTCATAAACACACACTGCATGCTGCCTAGGGAAAGCATTTATCTTTATGCTCCTTGTCAGCTGAAATCTTTTTACTGAACTCTTCTCACAACAGATACTTCATTTCAGCATCGCTTTCTCCTGAATCAGGTTCTATGGAGAAGAGTAATTTAGATAAAGAGATGTTCATTACTGGATGCAGTTACAACAGGTCATAGCATGTAGCAATGCTTTAGCTATAAACAGCTCTACTGCAGTATAGATTCAGCTGTTCTACAACCTGAACTAGCATGCATTTACAGTCCTAAAAATAAAGACGGCTGAGAAAGTTATTTTAGAGCATTGCCTTAGAAGAAGTTTTTAGACATGCCGTTTTTGGTTCCCGAAAGAACCTTACACGATTCTGTACACTAAGTTTTTTTTGCAATTGCCAAAATAAACTGATTTATTTTTCACCACATGATTTTTTAGTTTTCTGTGGTGTCATCAATAATTATTGAAGGTACAATCATCAAGCAGTTCTTTAGATTGGAATTTAGATTCTCACATTTTTTTTTGAGCCAGGGACCACCTTAAGTGTAAAATAAATTCCCCTGATCCTCTCAGTACAGATTTATGCTTATGCGTAAGACTAGAGATCACAATTCATAATTCTTGACTTTCGACTAGAAAAAAACAAAGAAAATACCTTCTCATTTCGGAATACCTACTCATTCCTACTCGTCTTCTCAACTTTGTGTTCAGATCAACATGGCCGTTCACAGCATCGGCACTAATTACAGCAGCACTTCTTACCTTTACATGAGTTACACTGTACATACAAGTATTTATTTTAGATCAATCAACATATTCACTTGTTATATCTATAACACTGACTGCACAGTTCACTGTTTTGAGGAGGAAAATATACTTGACTTAACACAGTTAGTTGGCTAGTTTGTTGTTAATAGAAGACAAACATGGAGGCGGCCATATTGAGGTTGGAAATGGCATAATTCCGAGCGCCGATTTCCTTCTTCCGAGGTAAACCGAATACAGTATTATTTCATGAACAAAATACAAATTATTAAAAAATTATTATACTTAGACTAATTATTTATATATGCACAGTAATATTCTGGCTTGTTTTTTATTTTATTATTTTTTTTATTCCTAAACTATCCAACAACAGAACACATTAGACCCAAGCTGACATTATTTATAGGCCAAGTTGTTTTTGAATTATTGGGGTTTGGATTAAATTCAAATGTCCTGTCAAACAGAGTAATAACTATGAGATCTCTGAAATAATTATAGTCACATTCATAATGCTGGATTGTAATTTCCTGTAACAAACTTTTGAAAAATCATGTACCACTTTTATTTTAAAGCGTGTAGGTGTCAGATGAATTGTGTGTGTTAGAGAACTGAGATGTTATAACATTTAGATGATCCCTGTTATCAGATTTACCTCATTATCCCCAATGTGGCATGTAAGTGAGCCAGAATACAAATCAAACGTATAGCTGAAGAACACGGGCTGAGGGTCGTAATCTGACCTCAGCAATGGCTTTCTAGCAGTCCTTCTGAATTAATATAGGGCTTCTATACTGTCACTGATACCACTTTATCTCTTTCATGACTGACTATTTGTATAATGGGCAGATTAATTGTTTTGTGTTTTTTTTTGTTTTGTTTGTTTTCTTTTATGTGATTCAAGTTCAACCCAAATCATCTGGGGATTTGGCCTTGCACAAAGAAGAGAAAGTACAACCAAGTGCAAATGTTTTCTATAATAAGAGTTCTGAACATTTGAGGTTGCTCACGTTGGCTAAAGGAGACCTGCAGAGGTTCAGCATGTTCTTGGACCTGAATGAACAGTAGTGTTGAAAAACACACACCTTTAGACCTTGAAAAACATCTCCTCCAAAAACATTTGAGCAGGATATTTAATAGAAAGGCCATGAAATTCTTCTGCTATATTCCAACTGGTATAAAGTCATCACTTAATAAATCCCATTGAAATGATTTGCTGGACCTTTGAAGCTGGACAAATCAAGCAGAGATTAAGCAGCAAATTAACTACCAGTCTAGCTGAGCTTTACCACTGTGGTCAGAAGGGCTGTACAGGGGAAAACAAAGTTATGGTTAGTATTAAACGGCCGTTAAACCGTGGCTGCTCCATCAGTGGGTATGTCTGACGCAGTCTGATGTGGTCAGACGTCTGTCTTTGTGATTTGAGCAGCTTTTTTTTATAGTGTGGGGAATAACCAGTGCCCACAGGGGTGCATAAGCTGTAAACCAAGTCAACAGTCCTACGTGCTAACTTCAGTGTCTTAATCTGCCTGCAGCTAACTGTGCTCTAATAATAGCACCTGATACACAACCACCAAAAACAGCTTGTGTGTGTTACATGTAGGCTTGTGCATATCGTGTATAGCTTGCCTAATATGATGCCGGTCTTAAAGCAAAGCATTCATTTGCACATGCATGCAACCTAAATTTAGCCAAATTTGCTACGCAAGACACTTCATTGAAATGTCAGTGTGTGAGGTTTAGCAGTAGAGCTATCCAATTAGATTCAGAGGAGAGCGGCAGAAATAAAGCAGAACCCCCTGTTTTTCATATTTTGATTCTGTTGTCTACTAAAACCATGTGCAACCACCTTTTCCTTCCCTTTCAGGCTCTTGAATGTGCTCCTCGTGCTGGTTTCAATTCCATGGCATTTAAGATGACACCATAATGAGCCCAAATGAATCTCACATGCACTTTATGCCCACTTCAATCATTTTTCCGCCAAAGCCATTTAGGCCTGTGATTCAATATTGTTTTCCAAAGCAATTGAGTCAAGAAGGACAGTGGTGTTTTTTTTTTGTTGTTTTTTTTAAAATAGGTTTCACAGACCTACCACAATCAACTATAATAAGTATTTAACAGGAAACACTCAGACTGTCTCAGCTGTGCCATCAAATCCACTAAAATGAGCCAATACAGCAGGTACTTTCTGTTCTGTGGCTTTTCAAGTGAAGTTTTTTCCACCCTTGATTAGACTGCATTAGTTCTTTATAAATAGCTGGAATTTGGTCTGAAATGTATTATCCCTACTTTTCTGTGGTACTAAGCTGTGTTTTCATGTATAAACATCTCTATGATGACTTTTGTACATCGCATTCACCCTGTCATCATTCCAGAGATCCATTTTCAGTCTGCTAAGCTTTTATACTTATTCAGCTTTTTGAAGCTTTGACGAAGTGAGAAGCAGCATCTCACTTGTTTGTCCTCCATCTTTGTATACCAGTGAAGTCTTTGGATTACTTTCGCATGCATAAGATTTCAGAGATTTTGTCAAACATGGTTAGCATGACACCAAGATAAAGAAGCAAAAGGACAATAAGTAGTCATCAGCTAAGCAGTCTAATCCTTGGAACTAATGTTACTTCACCTAATTCATGTACTCAAGTTGACATTAACGAGTCTTACATGACTACAAAATGTGCACAAAGCTGAAATATTAGCCTCTTTGACAAATAACAGCTCCATAGTGGCAGCAAAGGGCACATGGTGCGAAGGCCAGGGAGCCCATTTTGAGCAAAGTTTATGAGCCAAGCTGAAAAATATAACTATAATAATGATTACAACTGGATCAGAGCGTGGCACCGATACTACTGCCTTGAGAAGAAAATAACTGTTCGTAGGCCAACCAGTCTTGGCGAACTAAATGTAAAATTGCTAGTGGCGTGTCAGATACTGGCACTGCTGAAAGCCGGCTACATAAACTCATGATTAAACCACTGTCTCGGTGGTTTCAGCACCATTTAGTAAAGAAGTGATGGAGGTAGGCTGCTTTGGAGGTAGTCAGAGCTGTGGCTACATGGAGGCGAGTAGGCTTAAGATGGCACAACCACGCCTGACAAGCTACAGACAGATTTCTGTGGCAAGCCGACTCTTTATAGCATTACGGTTCACCCTTGAACTCAAACGTGGTAAGTGTTTATAAGTCCTGAAGAGAATAAATCAAGAATTTTGCCACAGCCACCTTAAATTTATAATATTGTTTCAGTATTTGCTAAATTTGGATTGTGTGAAAAAGACCAGAGATATACTGCTGTTGAAATCTGCATTGACACTTAACCACAACAGGGCAGTTTTTTTTTTTCGTTTTTTTTTTTTAAACACAAATTGACGTTTTGTATTAAAATTAAACTGTAAAACTACACCAATGTCAGCACTATGTTCACTAATTCCTGCTAACTGTACATACTTCCTCTACGTCTATATTATCCTACATTCACCTATTTAATTGAAAACTGAATTTTATTGTTGCAGTGCATATAATAATGCCACACCATACTAAATGAATACTACTCTACGCTCTAAAAGATGGCACTCTCAGAACCTCACTTTATGGGATTGTGTGAAGAAATGTTGTTCATTGTCACATGACATTAAAAAATACAGAGAAACCCACCCATGCAACCCCCACCTCCACCTCCATTTCCCCCATACCCCCTCAGTGCTCCACATCCCCCACAAACACACATCTTGCCAGCAGATGTGGTGAGACTGTGGAGTCACACTTCAAAGCCTCCGCTCCCCGACCTGCTGCACACACTGACGCCGACTTTAAAAAGGCCCCGGATGTACAGCGTGGAAAATATCAAACTGTTGCAAATAAGAGCCGACCATCTGTCTTAAAAGACGGGAAAAAATAGGTCTTCGTTTCTCATCAGCCGTTGCCATTGCGGGTTGAAGTCTGGCTTTACGTAGCGTCACACTGCATTAAATATAAACTAGCTGCTGAGTGATTTAAAGAAATGGTTTGGGTGGAAATCAAATTCAACCGAATTTTCCACTTACTTCAAAAGCAGGTGTTTGGTGTCAAAATTTCGCTTTGCACTGGAGCTATGTGTCTAGCATAACTATCAGTTTGTGAACAGCAATCAGAATGTAAAATCCATGCCAAAATGATACACCCCTGACTCCAACATTTTCTTCCATTTCAGTCTACACTTACAGTTTCATTTAATAGTAGAAACAAGAGTCCAAGTTTAAAAGTGTAAATTTGATGGTGCCATGGTGACTTAGTGGTTAGTACAGTACCTTTGCCTCGCACCTCCAGGGTTGAGGGTTCAAATCTCGCTTCCACCTAGTGTGCGTGGAGTTTGCATGTTCCTAAAAGACATGCATTGTAGGCTGATTGTTATTTCCGAATTGTCCCTATTGTGTGATTGTGCCCTGTGATGGGTTGGCATCCTGTCCAGGGTTTCCCCGCCTTGTGCCCTGAGTTCCCTGGGATAGGCTCCCTGTGACCCTGTGTAGGATAAGTGGTATGGAAAATGGATGGATGGATGGATGTAAATCTGATCTGGGGTGTATCCACTATGCCCCTGACCAGGATAAAGCGATTACTGAAGATGAAGGAATTAATAAAGATGAATGGAAATGAATAAAATTTTATATGAGATGTCACAGATGCGATAACCGGTACTGATATCGAGCGCCAATATCTGCAAAAAAAAAAAGCGGTTATCAGATCTTGTATCAACTGGCAAAGATTGGAATTTGATTTGGAAAACAAATTTACTTTTGGAATTGGAAATTCCAATTTATATATATATATTTTACTTTATACTTTATTATATATTTTTATATTTACCATTTGAGTCATTTGTATGTGTTTAACTGTGAAGTGTTTCAGTTAAAAAAACATTTTAAAGCTTCTGATCTGCATTGGATCTGCATCGATATCAGCTGATACTCAACATTTTAGTATCGGTATCAGAAAAGAAAAAGTGCCATCTCTAGTATTCATTAAAATGTTATTAATAAAAAGGTGTACAGGATATCTGGTGCT
Organism: Ictalurus furcatus; assembly: GCF_023375685.1. Lineage (NCBI taxonomy): Eukaryota > Metazoa > Chordata > Actinopteri > Siluriformes > Ictaluridae > Ictalurus > Ictalurus furcatus. The sequence goes on from NC_071279.1 coordinate 13,082,245, forward strand.
CACATGCTGGCATTATATTTCAGGCTCCATTAGTTTTGCACACCAAATATGACTGACTGACATGCCTGCAGGTGTGTGTGTGTGTGTGTGTCTGTGTGTTTATCTACTGAGATCACGCTTGTGTACAGATTCAGATCTAATTGATCTGGTTTTGCAGTTCACGGATTTTTTTTCTTTCTCTTGAGCCCCCTCAAGACGTTATTTCTTTCTGTGTGTGTAATTTATCTAATGAGGTAATGAGATAATACATTACTGCTGTGGCAGAGATGCATTGTGAAAGAGGTGGGCTGTTGCAGATGAGCTGTAGTCCTATGGGTCTTCATTCTCTTCCAGTGTTTTCCCATGAACATGAAATGCATTCTCTGCTGCCCAGAGAGGATTGCATGCGAGAGAGAGAGAGAGAGAGAGAGAGAGAGAGAGTATGAGTGTGTGTGTGTGTGTTGGGGGTGGGGGGTAATATGGAGAATGTCCCATTTTGCCATCTCAAGAGACCAGAGGTTTAAAATTTGGAGAGTAGAAAAGAGAATCTGCCACGGAGCCCATAAGTAACTGGGTTTTTGTTCTACGCTGGCTTCCAGATGGGGAGCATGGGAAAGCCTCTTCTTCTCATCTCTCTAACCATGCTGTTTGCTCGCATTTGTTCACATCTGCACTGTGACGTTTCTTTTGTTAGAGCAAGGCCACACTTCCAAGCTCTAACTCTGCCGCTGTGCTCTCATACAACCGAGCTTGTATTATAGTGCATACTCAGTAGATGTTTAGTATAAAGTCACAAAAAACACTGTTATCATTTTGTGTGAAGAAAAAAAAAACCCCATTTTTAAATTACTCATATTTTGCCTTCTTCCATTGCTCCATGGTCCTATTCTGATGCTCATGTGCACATTGTAGGGGCATTCAGTGGTGGACAGGGGTCAGCATGGGCACTCTGACCGGTCTGCGGCTACATACACAGTGAGCTGTGATGCACTGTCGCTCAGATCCTTACACTTGCAGAACTATAATATCCAGAAATCCAGAAATATAAAGAATTCACAATATTAAAGTCCATAAATAAAGTTATGTGTAATACAGTGGAACGACACAGGAAAAAAGTATTACACGCTAAGAAAAAGCAGTTCTCCAAGGCAAGTTAATGCAAGGAACCAGCTGAAATCTGTAAGTAATTATATCCCCTATCTGTGCAAATTAATATCAATTGGGTTTGTAAATTGATGGTCTATAAAAAGGCTTTTTGTTCCCAAGGTATCACACAGGAAACATCTCATGATGTCATGACGATAGGGGCAGTGGTGGTTTAGCGTTTAAGGCTCTGGGTTACTGATCGGAAGGTCGGGGGTTCAAGCTTCAGCACAGCCAAGCTGCCACTGTTGGGCCCTTGAGCAAGGCCCTTAACCCTCTCTGCTCCAGGGGTGCTGTATCATGGCTGACCCTACACTCTGACCCCTAACATGCTGGGGTATGCGAAGAAAATAATTTCACTCTGCTGTAATGTATATGTGACCAATAAAGACTCATTATCATTATCAGTATCATGATGGGTCAAAGCAAAGAGATCTCCCAAGACCTTCGCAACCTTACTGTTGCAAAACATATTGATGGAATCGGATACAAACGTATTTCAAACTTCTGAATCTTCCAGTACGCACCATTGGGGCCATGATCCACAAGTGGAAGCAACATCACTCCGTCATCAACCGACCATGCACAGGAGCTCCTCACAAGATTTCTGACCAGGGATTCAGAATTGTAGTCAGAAGAGTAGCCCAAGAACCAAGGACCACTCGGAAAGAGCTCCAGAAACACTTGGAGGCAGCAGGTACCATCGTCACAGAGAAAACAATAGGCAATGCACTCCACTGCTTATACTCACCCCACAAGACTCCATTACTAAAGAAAAGGCATGTCAAAGCTCATTTGAAGTTGGCTACAATTCATTTGGACAAGCCTATGAAATACTGGGAGAGTGCAGTCTGGTCAGATGAGGGCACAATTGAACTTTTTGGCTCTTATACTACACACCATGTTTGGGGAAGAAATGGCACTGCACATCACCCTTAAAACACTATACCAACAGTGAAGTTTGTTGGTGGAAGCATCATGGTGTGGGGCTGTTTTTCATCACATGGTACTGGCAGACTTCATATAATTGAAGAAACGATGAATGGAGCCCTTTACCTGGAGATTCTTGAGAAGAATCTGCTGCCATACACCAGAATGATGAAGATGAGACATGGATGGATCTTCCAGCAGGACAACGATCCAGAGCATACAGCAAAGGAAACTCTCAGTTGGTTTCAGAGAAAAAAAATCAAGGTGTTAGAATGGCCCAATCAATCACCTGACTTGAACGCAATTGAACAAGATTTAAAGACAATATGTTTAGAAGAATGGTCCAAAATCACACCTGAATACTTCGGCCCATTAATTTCTTCATACAGGAAGCGTCTTGAAGCTGTCATTACAAAGGCTTCTCCACTAAGTATTAAATAAATTTCAGTTAGCTTGTTCAATACTTTTTCCCTGTGTTGTTCCTCTTTCTTACACATAACTTTATTTATGGACTTTAATATTGTGAATTCTTTATATTTGTGGATTCCTTGAGTTAATACTGATGTCTGGTGAACATTTCATGTGAATAAAATTCACATGAAATCCTCAAATATGTTTCCTCATTGGAAATATATTTACTGAAAAACATTTTGACACGTTCAATACTTATTTCCCCCACTGATTTACCACCCCTTTACAGGTGCCACTGTAAAGAGATAAGCAATGTTGTTCACTTCACTGTCAGTGGTTTTATTGTTATGGGTGATCAGTGTACATATACTGTAAAAAGAAAGAAAGAAAGAAAGAAAGAAAGAAAGAAAGAAACAGGCAAACATCAGTAGTAGCCAGAACACTACAATCACCACACACACACACACACACACACAGGCACGAGTATAATGTTCCAAAATACAGCAACCAATATGGACCTGATTAAATCTATCCAGGTTGTTACAGGAAAAATGGAGTATTTAGTCATTTTTTGCATGTTAATAACTTACACTAGAATAAAGACATCTGCCTCTATTTTTCCTTCATTGCTCCAATCTAGCCACACTAAACAGAAACACATTTTCAGTGTCTCCCATCAGCTAAGTATATGTCTAATCTCTGCTCTCAAGTATCCAACCAGAAAAGAGTGAGCTTGCTAATGTCAGCCAGTCCTATTGTACATGTAACGAGGATTATTAGACGAGAACTGAGGTTGGCACATGACTGGCATTAGATCCTCCATAGTGCAGGATGTACTGATGACACCAGGACCGTCATGGCTGCCAGGTCTGAATAATGAAACATTTGGCTCCAGGAGATTTCAGGAGGTCTCTGCTAACTGAATTTTTGGATAAGATATCATTACTAATTTTTTTCAGTTTGAGAATTCTGTTCAGACTAGAATATCATGATGGAAGTACAGTATATAGGACAGAAAAGAACTTTATCTTTGTTCCTGAATGTTGGCATTTAGATATCTGTACTCAAAACAAACCTACTTTATTATACTCTTGCTTTGCTTCTGATGGCAAACTAGGGTTAATACACAGCGTTGGTGAAATACTAATAAAAAACAACAACAGGCAGTAGTTAACACATACTTTTCGCTAACCAACACCCCCCTTTGTGTTCCTGACACATCACGGAAACCCTGTGGCCTCTTGTAAAAAGCCAACAACATCTCTCATGCTCGCAGTAAAACATCCACAAAACACACAAGTTGCAGTTTTTTTTTTTGACTGCAAAAAAATAACTGCACATCTTTAATTACCTTCATAAAATAAATGGAAGCAGTAAATCACCCAGGGGGTGTGAGTGTGTACTGTACGTGTGTTCTGCTTGGTGCATTAAGCTACACGTATGCAAGCCAGTGCGAACCATTTCATGGTAGTCTAAACACAATGCAAGTCAGTAAATATGATGTCTGGTAGGGCTGCGAGCCCATAACAATGAGTACACTGGTGTGGCTTGTGGTGGAGTTGACTGTGCCAGTTAATTTTTTTTTTTTGCAATAAATGCATTAAACAGTCCCATATAAACTATTTTAGGCCCTGGAGGCTGGTGCTGTGTAGATCTGGGAGTGGAGGGAGAAAGATTGAGAGAGAGAGAGAAAGATTGAGAGAGAGAGAGAGAAAGATTGAGAGAGAGAGAGAGACAGAGAGAGAGAGAGAGAGAGCTGCTAACTGGGTTTGAGAGCTGGCCAATTCCATCCTGCTGATGGTTACACTAAAATAATTATGACCAGATGTTCATTAATGGGCTTTTACTAGTCAGCTAAGTGAGAGAATAGAGAGAAATAGTTGTAGCATGTGATCTTTGCTTGGCTGGTACCCATAGTTCCATGCTTCTCTGCTCCTGGAACAATAGGTGCCATCGGAGGGCCTCCAGTGCCAGGCGTCCGTAGCAACACCTCTGTTTACTTGTGCATCGTGCCAACAGCTGGAGGAGAGAGGGTGGGAAGTATAGCCTGACACCACTTCTTTTAGACCAACACATATGAGAGCAACCTACACAAACCTGCACCAAAAGAAAGCTTTGCTGCTCATCCTGGGGATCAACAACACTGTGGCACAGCAACCTTGATAATGAATGAACTTTAGAGGAAAATGTGAGTATGTGCAGTAAGTATCGAAGGTCGGCGTTTTACAGCATGAAATAGATGTCCCCTATATATCAGTATGTAAGATCCAAGATCCGGGATCAGCCTTCATCCATGTGAAATGTGAAAACCCAACCTCAAAATGCCTGAGGCGTAAGACAATCTTGGTTCCCAACATTGTTTTTTTTTTTTGTTTGCTTTTTTTTTTCTCCCCATGTTATGATTATGAGTCTTCTGGTTTTGGAATGAAGTCAGATATCCATGTCTCCTGAGTGTAAGGAGGCACTCAGTCTTTTCACCCTAAAGTCTCAAATTTACAAGGATCTCCAAAATTGTAGTGTTCCCCATAAACAATTTACTATGTTGCAGTCCATAAGCCTATACTATTGCTGAATTAATTATGCCTACAAGCTTGAAAAAAACAAAACAAAACAACAAACAAAAACAACTTACTGAAATGTCACACCACTGTTTTCCAGTAGTCCAGCTACAACATATGGTCCAAATAAAAGATTTTACCAAGAAGCTGACATAATGAAGTTTGTATGCCAGAAAAAATAGAGTATTGATGTGAAAGATTTGCACAGATTTAAAATTACATTTATTCTCCCTCGTAACAGATTTAACAAGAAAATGTTATTATATTTGAGAGCTGTGTGAGATCTAAGCCCCCTTTCTTCTTTTAGCATGACTTTTCAGGATGTTTTCTCTAGGAGTCCTCCAGCCAGACTGAATCACACAATCCATAATGCCTGTTTTAAGCAACCACTAACGAAGTTTTTTAGTTGTGTTTACTTAAACAATAAGACCTTTGATGACCTCTCGTTTTATGAAGAGAAATTTACTTTCATTGAATTGAACTAATTTAATTGAACTTTCTGTCCAGTATCGAATTAAAAATCCTTTTAGTATTGCAGATCAGCTATTCAACCCTATAAACAGGCAAGAGATTTAACCAACAGCTCTAAATAAATAAAAAATATAGAGAGTTGTTTTTTTAAATGAAACAATTATTCAACAAAGTTGGAGTTTGGCCCTATGGAGCCTTATAGTAATTACAGAAGCAACAGCGATGTGTGAATTTGAGCGAAGAGCTTCATTTAAGATTTTTCATGTTGATCATGAGTCTTCATTTTCTTTCATTTTCATGAGTCTTCAGGCCTGTGATGGTCGTCACTATAATGTCAGTGATGACCATGAGGAATGGAATTCATTTACTCTCTTGTTCCTCTTCTCCTGTACAGATTATGTCCAGATGTGCACAGAGAGAGAGAGAGAGAGAGACAGAGAGAGAGAGATGAAAGACATGAGCCAATCAGACAGTAACTTCACTAATGTGGCAGATCAAAAAGGTGAAAAAGCCTCTGTACATCTGTCTAAGATCTTAATGACACATCATATCCTGTATCCTAATGGTGCTTGGATCATCCGTCTTTCCCTAATAGCGGAAAACAATATGAATCGTTGCTTTTCTCACGTGTCGGACAACCTTTGACAAGGCAATTCATCTTTACAGACAGGTAGGAAGACTGGAAAGTGGAAGCCACTGCATGGAGTGGAGTCATGCAGGGTACCATATTGGTTCTGAAGAGATATCAGATTAAACCTATTCATTTCTTTTTCAAATGCAATCTTCCCTTCATGGAACATGGCCCAAATGTGCGTTCCTGGAACGTCTCATACTGACAGTTGGTGTCAACACTGGAACTGTTGGCTTAGGAAAAACGATAAACCACAGAAAATAAAACAATTCGATTGAAATTTTGTACTTGTACTTGGTATAGAACTTCCACGTATCTGTTATAACTTTCAGAATGTAAGACGTTACATTTAAGAATTCAAATAACAGAGAAAAGCGTTCTTTTTTTTTTAGCACCAAACACTGCAAAACACAATAGAAAGCTCAGACATTTTATCCAGTTACAATATCTTCAATGTAATGAAATGTATGTAGTGTTTCCTACGATAAGATTACAATAAACCAAATAGAAGATTGTTAAACGTATTTCTAGATATTTTCTAATACTAGACTTGTTCAATTTGCAGGTCATTTCGTAAGTTTACTAATTCTAGAGATAATAAAGAGAATTTTATTAAAAGCATTTATTTCTAGAAAGAAACAAAATGATCTGCCAATAGAATATGAAGATTTAAATCTTGAAACAAGTAAAAAATGTCTAAGAATTGGTTATATAATCTTATATTTGGTTTACGGTCATTTTGTAATATGTAATAGTAGATACATTTGACTATATTCAAGATATTTTCACTCACAAAGATGTTATTTTTTGCAATTATGATACTATGACAGAATAAATATATACATTTTTTTTTTTTTACACTTTATTAAACACATTTCTAGACATTAGTCATATTAGTCTGGTTTTATTGGCAGATAATGCCGCTTATTTCAAGCATTTACTGCTAGAACAAATCAAGTTACAAAGCAAAATAGAATTTACCTAGACCAGAATTTACTTGTAAACAGATAGAAAAAGGAAAAGTATTTTTAAAAAGTATTAAAAAATATAACATAAGGATATAAAGATGGGTGCCTAACCATATTAGGCACCTGTAGCACAGCACACGCTGTATATATGTCATACTTACAAGTGACATTGTTTAATATAGTTCATGTCTAATGAGACAGAGATATGTAGGCTTACACTAACTTACTTAATCTTAAAGTCCAATTACCTTTAATAAACCACTAATTTAGAGTCTAGTTAGAATGCACTGTTTCCAAAACCATAACTGGCATTGTTTCTGCTATTGGAACAGCTTGCAATGTATGCAAATAGGCTGAAGAAGCATATATTCTTTCTATAATGAGAAATGTTCATCATTATTCAAGATACATTCAATTTATTAAATATTTTTGCAGTACAAAGGGTTCTTCAGGTTGGAGGAACCCTATGTAGAACCCTACAGAGAGTTTCCATTTCAGAAAATAGGAATGTAGAAGAGTATAGGACAAGCATGAACGTGCATTTATAAACCTTATTGTTGATCTTTCATGCTATGTTTGGCCCAGTGCATATTCACTTGACTGTGGTCACTCAAATCCAGATGTGTGCTGCAGGGTTGTGTGTAAAAGGTTTGATGAGAGACTGAACAACTTCCAACTAAATCACCTGCTGAACTGATGTCAACACAGAGATAATGGAAAAGCTTATTCCCAAACTGGTGTTCACTGAGTTCACTCAGATTAATCTGGGTTAGGTTTTCTGTGTGAGTGAAGGCAGCAGAAATGGGAAGAATGTGATTTTGGATGTAATTGTTAATGCTAAGAGTGTTAGTGAACGCAGGGCCAGATAACTGTAGGGAGGAGTGAGTGCTCTCAGTGATGAGATTAGTGAAATATCTGTAGTATGACAGATATTGGCTGGGTTAAAGGAGAGATGAACCCTTTCTCTCTCTCTCTCTCTCTCTCTCTCTCTCTCTCTCTCTCTCTCTCTCTCTGTGTGTGTGTGTGTAAAAAAAGAGAGAAACATAAAGAAATTGCAATGAAAACCTACACTGTTTATTCAGCATTAAACTCTATAGGCAGTGAAATCCATTTCAATAAAGCACCTTGAATCTTACTTATGTTCTGTAAACAGTATATAAGTACAACATCAAATAAATATACGCAAATTGCAAAAAAAAAAAAAAAAAAGAAAAAGTATTTAATCAGTGCATGACATCATATAGACTTTGTCTGGGCAACATAAACTCTTTGCAGATGGGCAGCTCAGAGGTCACAGCTGGAGTCCTGACCACAAATGCATGGAGGAGTGATCAGATGTGTGGGTAAGTCTGAGCATCTCAACTGCCTTGAACAAGCCATTAGATTTGCCCTGAGTTCAACCCAAGTGCAGTGACCTCTCTGACCCCTAATCATACCCAGCTTGACCCCCACCCTCCATTCCTTAAGGTCGGCTCCTCAGGTTGGATGTTTTTCTTTCCTTCATGTTTCCTGCCTGATTACACAAAGTGTGTTTTTATTGATGGCATCAAGTCAAAGAAAGGGCACCATGTGCACTTGCTAAGCCTTTGCTGACTCCTACCTAATTAACCGTTATTTATACCCAGCCGTGATTATTCCTAATGACACAGCCTGCTTTCAAATATATCCACCTAAAGACTGTACAGTAGAGCTTCCCTCCGCTTTTCTTTACATAATTCAAAACTTCAAGACATTTCACATGGGAATTCGTCTTAGTCAAGTAATAAATAGTTCTGGGTATTGGAGTCTGCAGCTGGCGTTTTAGGAAATATGTTGCTTTTGGCTGGAGGAATGTCCTTTGGCAGTATTGCACGTAATGCATCATGTTTTCCTATCGGCTTTGCTTTGAGGGAGCCACCTCGTATGATTAACAAGGCTACAGTACATTATGTTCATGAGAACTATTCCTGACTATCCAATTTTAGGGGGTGAATCTGGCGCTGTCTCAGAGGTGTTGGGAGATCTTGTGGCTTTGTTCTCATCTATTTCTTAGATAGGTCTCTACGTTTAATAAAAGATCATGACTGGCCTCTAGCATGTTATTTCAGTCAGCGGTAAAAGCAAATGGTTATGTTAATACAGATGCCTGTGGTATAAAATCATGCTTGTCTTGCATAAATATATCTCTCCCTAGGGGACAATCCACCCAGGCAGCATTTTTTTTTTTTTAAGAATTGCCTTCCCTCTACATAGAAACACATTTGAACTTTTTTTTTTTTTTTTTAAATGGAGGATTTATTCCGCTCCTGGTCTGTGTATGGGACATGCTCTCACGCACACTTGCCATACTTCCCCCTCACGTTTTAACTTATGAACCATAACATGGGTCAGTTTACATAAGAGGGTGAATACTGCCATAATTTGAGTATGGTTCAGTCCAGGCCTTTGGGTCCACCTTAACAGAATTTCCATTTAAACCGTCACATTGTCACAGGGTATAGTCACTTGTCCTTGCCATCTGGAGGCCAATGCAACTGTCATGTCTCAGGTTCTTCTGTGATTATCTATAAATGATTGGCCACCAAATGGATTACCCATGCATCTGCCTTTTAAAGCTCCTGAGAGATGCGTATTGTTTTGGTTCACTAAGTGTGCTAGTTGAAGGTGCACTCAGTTTCTTTCTTTTACAGACACATTTTACAGTGCTTGTTTTATCAGAGTTTGTTAACCACTGCTGAAGGATGACTGTGAGGACATAGGCATAATTGGCCTCTGCATAATTTCGCTTCAACCCAGGTCCATTATGATCATTTACATTCAGAATAAATAGGCATCAATTTGACATATGGCCTGTGACTGAGAATGAGTAAGGAGAAAGGGAGAGAGTATGTCCATCACTGTGGTAGTTTTTCTTCTTGCTTCCGGTTCCCTGTCTGGATGAGGTTTGCTGTCATGACAACCTTCCACCTTTGGGGCGAGAGGGCCAGCACATCAAATGGGATCTGTCAAAGTGGCTGCCAATATGTCTGAATTAATAGGTGATCATTATAAGGCAAGGCTTTAAGAAAACAGCCATGTTTTATGCAAAATATTTAAGACAGCAAACAGTGTTGCTATTGGCAGGTGGCACCAAAAACCTCAAAAGGGTGGCCCTTTTTCAAATACTATGTCATGTCACTGGGGGAGAAAGGGAGGGCTATGCCATCATCTAAATTGGAAACTTTGAGTTTGTTTCAAGAAAAAAAAAAATACACATGCCACCC